>NC_092631.1:82842363-83039863 GCF_039555335.1 Amphiura filiformis
ATCAGTGCTCATCTGAACTTGCTCATCTCTGGACAATTGTCATAGGCCTAGTGTTAACATAGCCTGATAGTGGTTTAGCAGAAAGTCGCAAATAGGCCTACCAAATAACACTACATGACTTATCCTTCAGTAACCAATTTATAAACAATTTAAATTTTTTACACTAGCGCTGGGATCACTGGGTGTATTTTTGTTTTTATTTATTTATTTATTTATTTATTTATTTATTTATTTATTTATTTATTTATTTATTTATTTATTTATTTATTTATTTATTTATTTATTTATTTATTTATTTATTTATTTATTTATTTATTTATTTATTTATTTATTTATTCATTCTTCCATAATATTTGTTGTGTTTCCAGTGTATAATGCAATTCGGCACATTGGCCGCGATGTTGTAGCCTACTTGGTGATTGTGACAGTGATGATGATGAATTGATGATGACTATATTTTTCTTTCCCCCGGCCCCGCCCAGTTTGCCCCCCCACACTTTTGAGGCAAAACCCTCAAAATTACGTAAATGTCCACTTTTTGAGTCAATTTTGCGCAAAATTTGTCGATTTTGCCCCCCCCCCCAAAAAAATAATAAATTCACTTTGCCCCGGAAAAAATTACCTGGTGCCGCCACTGGGCGACAGTGATCACCATCACTTGCACCACCACCACCATCATGATCACCACCACCACCATACCATTGTCATCATCATCATCACCACCATTATCATCACCGTGATCACCACCACCATCACCATCATCCTCATCACCACCACCATCACCATCCTCATCACCACCATCACCATCACCACCAACATCATCAGCACCATCATCAACATCACCATCATCATCATTACCACCACCATCACCATAACCACCACCATCATCATCACCACCACCACCATACCACCATCATCATCACCATCACTATCATGCACCACCACCATCATCATCACCACCTGCAACATCACCATCATCATCATTAATTAGTACCATCACCACCACCACCACCATCACCATCACCACTACCATCATCATCCGCATCATCACCACCACCACCACTAACATCACCATCATCATCACCACCCGCACGCACCACCATCATCACCACCACCATCACCATCACATACATACATACATCACCACCACCAGTCCACCACCATCTCCACCACCATCATCACCACCGTCCACCAACATCACCATTACCACCATCATCATCACCACCACCATCATCATCATCACCACCCCCACCATCATCATCACCACCGTACACCACCACCACCATCGATCATCATCATCACCACCGTACACCACCACCATTACCGCACCATCATCATCATCATCGCCACCACCATCACCACCACCACCATCATCACCACCACCACCACCATCATTACCACCATCACCACCACCATCATCACCACCACCACCACCACCATCATCACCACCACCACCACCACTAACATCACCACCATCACCATCCGCATTACCACCATCACCACCACCACCATCATCACCACCACCACCATCATCACCACCACCACCACCACTAACATCACCATCACCACCACCATCATCACCATGACATACATACATCACCACCACCATCATCACCACCGCACCACCATCATCATCACCACCACCACCATGACATACATACATCACCACCACCACCATCACGTACCACCCATATCAAAACGTTAGGGTACCCTATAGGCCTACGCACCATAGCGTCATTGATCATTTTCTTATTTCATTCCATTAACAACCGTCCACTGACATCAACAAAATTCAGACATTTTCTCAAAACATTTGTATTACTAAAATCACCATCACCACCACCACCACCATCATCATCCGCATCATCACCACCACCACCACTAACATCACCATCATCATCATCACCACCCGCACCACCATCATCACCACCACCATCACCATCACATACATACCGTACATCACCACCACCAGTCCACCACCACCATCATCACCACCGTCCACCAACATCACCATTACCACCATCATCATCACCACCACCATCATCATCATCACCACCCCCACCATCATCATCACCACCGTACACCACCACCACCATCGATCATCATCATCACCACCGTACACCCCCGGGCGTACACCACCACCACCGCACCATCATCATCACCATCGCCACCACCATCATCACCACCGTACACCACCATCATCATCACCACCATCATCACCACCACCACCATCATCACCACCACCACTAACATCACCACCATCACCATCATTACCACCATCATCATCATCATCACCACCACCACCACCATCATCACCACCACCACTATCATCACCACCACACGCACCACCATCATCACCACCACCACTATCATCACCACCACCCGCACCACCATCATCATCACCACCACCATGACATACATACATCACCACCACCACCACCATCACGTGACCACCACCACCCTACCACCACCACCACCGTCCACCACCACCACCAACATCACCATTACCACCATCATCATCACGTACACCACCATCACCATCATCA
This sequence comes from Amphiura filiformis, assembly GCF_039555335.1. Taxonomy (NCBI): domain Eukaryota; kingdom Metazoa; phylum Echinodermata; class Ophiuroidea; order Amphilepidida; family Amphiuridae; genus Amphiura; species Amphiura filiformis. Next base: position 82,844,910 of record NC_092631.1, read on the forward strand.
TCACCACCACCACGTCCCGGGGGGTTCACTCCCATTGTGGCCTGTCATCCGCGATAATGAAAACGCGTAACTTGAAAGGGTAGTTTTTCGTGGGTAGGCACGATACGCGCGTAACGTGTTTAGGGTGTCAAAAACATAAAATATTGGAAAAAAGGGTAGCAAAATTGCAATTGCTAATACGCGGAAATGAGATTTAGGGTATGAAATTTGATGCAAGGAAGAAAATCCGTGTTTAGGGTATTCGTTTCAGCCAAGGGTTAAATCCTTGTTTAGGGTGCTTTTCAAAAGTTGATTATCGCGGATCATGTGTACAGGCCACAATGGGAGTGACCCCCCGGCACCACGTACATCATCATCGGCATCATCACCACCGTACGTAGGCCTACACCACCACCACCACCACCACCAACATCACCATCACCACCATGGCATCATCATCACCGGCACCACCACCACCACCACCATCATCACCACCACCATCATCACCACCACCATCACCATCACCACCATCACGTACCATCATCACCATCATCATCACAATCATCATCACTATCACCAGGGGAAGGTGGGGCATAACGGACCCCCGGGGCAAAACGGAACCACCTGCAAAAATAGGCCTTGGCAATACTGCTGTCTATGCAAATTATATTGAGGAACACAAGTATGGCTACGAGGATTTACAACAAAAATTTTATCTGAAACAATCCACTGACATTCGAGCAAGATCGAGTCAAAAATTACTACCCGTCTGGTGTAAGATATGTAGATGTTTAATGCGCTGAAATTTTACTTCATTAATATCGGATTCCCAAATAATTGTGTATATTGTAAACACGAAGGTACTAGCCATGAGCTGTATTAAGTGCATGGCCTATATGATGTAGGCCTATTATGCATGCAACCAATTTCTAAAAAATCGGGTATGGGGCAAAACGGAACCCTAGGTGCGGGCATAACGGAACAGGGTTCCGTTTTGCCCCGGGCGTTTTGTCCCACAGATGGGTTCCGTTTTGCCCCAATTGGACATGACTTGTCTTCACTCAAGGAAATGTAGGCGTTAATCTAGGGGCCTACTCGAACATGGTAAACACTTCGCTGAAACATAGACATATAACTAGACCTACATATAGAATTAATGATTAAAAGTTAACCACTTACTCCACAGAGATGGTAGGCCTACTGAATATTTCTTTCTAATCAAATATTGGTCATTCATATTATAGACCTACTAGGCCTATAAGAAGTTAACCACTCACTCCACAGAGATGGTAGGCCCACTTAATATTGTAACTGAATATAGGCCTACATATAACTAGGACTAGGGCCTAGTGGATCAACTAATATACGTTTGCACCCAGGGTGCCGTTTTGCCCCATAGGGGGGTTCCGTTTTGCCCCGATAGTGGGGCAAAACGGATTTTTTTTTGAAAATATTTCTTCATTTTTATAAAAAATTGTAAGATTCAAGTTATATTGGTTAATGGTATATTAAAGGTAAATACAAACTTCAACTGAATATATAATTTTTACAGTCATATTACTTATGGTGACGTCACAGAGCATCCTCAAAGTTAAGTGTTCCGTTATGCCCCACCTTCCCCCATATATCATCATCATCATCACCATCATCAATATCACCATCACCATCATCATCACCACTCATTACGAATTTACGATCATCATCATCACATCACCACCATCACCATCACAATCACCATCACCATCATCATCACCACCACCATCATCATCACCATCACCATCATCATCACCACCCGACCACCATCACCATCACCACCATCATCATCACCACTACCACTACCACCACCATCACCATCATCATTTAATATCACCATCACCACCATCACCATCACCACCACTATCATCACCATCACCATCATCATCACAATCACCATCACCACCATCACCATCATCACCACCATCAATATTCGCATCGTGAATCATATGATGTGATGGGTGGGTGGGGTGAGTTTCATGCAATATGATTCACTCGCTGGATGTTTTCACACCAGCAGGATGCAGTCTAATCACCCAAAAGTTCGCGCCAGAGTTCAAAGGTTATCAGCTGTGATTACGTGCATGTTGTTTGTTGTTGATTTTACGTGGCATGGTGGTTCAATGGTTGATGAAATCGAAGAACAAGATTACAGGACCAGCAGTTCATAAAACACATTCCATAAACACGATTTAGGAACAAAACCCAGGTATAAAACCTCCGAATCAATATGGCCAAGAAAGACGAGGTTATTTTTCTATTTGACGTTGATGGCACATTAACAGAACCAAGAAAGGTAAGCTTAAAAATTATACTTCATATAAATCATAATGATGATAATCATGATACAGTTACCCCGGGACAGTTACATTGTTATTTGTATTGTTGTATAGTACAGCATGTACAGGCCTACCCTACATGTATTTTCATTACTCATTTAGACTAGCTGAATTTCTCTAGCCTTCTCCACTCCACACGAAGGCTAGTATGAGGAACCCATACCGTACTTAGCTAGTACGGTCATGACGGTATGGGAGGATCTGTATAACATGCAGAAAGCGAGTGCAACGTAATTTCAATTAGAGCAATTATTAAAACGTACAACTACAAGGCTCCAGAAGCTTAAATATCTGCATGTTTGTCATAATATTAATTACACGGGTTGTTGTACTTCTTACCTAAACGTGCATGGCTGAAATTGTAATTAATACTCCATTATGAATCCAGAAAAAGTTTTCTGGAGCACACAATCCCAATGTAACTTCAACTTTTAGTGCCGTAAATATGAAATATCACATGATCAGATGTCACGTGGTACATGTCAGCTCTGTGCGATGTTTAGGCTGTTTTCCCAGTCGCTGCAAAAGCATCAAAAATCGTGTACGGCCACCCATGGCCGTACGCAATCAACTAATAAACGATGTGCACTAGAGTGTGATCGGAATCCGTCCCTCACGTGAGGGACGGACATCAATAGATTAATTGCTGTGTTTAATTAACCCTTGTTAAAATTTATTCCTTTAAGTTCTAAAGGTTAATATATAACCCTTCAACCAATAGTTATTTCATGCATGAAAATGTTGCCACAAGTGCATCAATTATTTCATTATACAAAATTTTCATGTGTGAGGGACGGAAATCAATAGAATAAGCAATCACCACCATACATCTTCAAGTTTTCTATTGAATATTATACACATGTTTAATCAATATACTTTTCATGAAAGAGTAATGTTCCATCTCTCCAAAAATCAAGAAATTTGACTCAGTTTGTTTTCAAGGCATCTATGAAGCGGGTCCAAAGTTTATGTGAAGGACGGACATTTTCTATGTGAGGGACGGACAAAATGTTACAAAATTTCAAATTTGGCAAGATTTCTCCAAATCCACCACTAATGCTATCCTTGACATCTAAATGAAATGCAGTTGTCAAAATAATTCAAGTTCAGTGGAAATATCATATGATTATAGTATACCCCCTAAATACTTGTGTGAGGGACGGACAGCTTGTCTGTGAGGGACGGACATATGATGGCCTAAATATCTTACGCCAGTTGATTCATATAGTTGTGTGCCCTTAAGGTGCACTGAGCCTGGATGAGGTCTCTCTGTCTCTGCACTCGTGGAAGCTACATGTGCCTGGTTGTGATTATCACATTAGATTAATCCCTAATCCATTTATTGGCGTGGTGACAGCTTGGATTCGAAACCAGTCATCTCTGAAGTCTCTCAGCTGACCTTCCTGACGAAATTGGTGGTCATCTTGAACCCTAAATGTGTGATCTGTCACAAGACTGTGAGCGACCAGTAAGCTTAAAACAGTAAGCTTAAGCCTGCAAGGCTGCATATTAGCTTTTATTCTGGTTCACATACACGAGTGTAAATACAATCAGCATGGCCACAACACATCGTGCGCCGAAGCAATGGCCTCTAACAAAGAACGAAACAATAAACTCATTTGAAAGCTGGAAACATAACCTCCAGTATACACTGTCATTAGACCCAAGCTTTTCTCCCTACTTGGTTGAAGGAGCGGTATGGGGCAAAAGTCAAAAACTTCCCTCTTGAGGTCTCACTAACGATGGTGAGGACATACAGGAAGCCCAAAGGAAAACAGCAGTCCAGAAAAATGCTGCATTGGAGCTTATGCTTGGACAAATAGCCAACTATTGTCCAATTATCTCACGGAATACAATACTCAAAAACTGCACCAGCCTGAACAAAATATGGCAAGCCATCCGTCTCCATTTTGGCTTCCAAACAACAGGTGGCCACTTCCTAGAGTTCAACAATATTACCCTTGGCCCTGATGAACGGCCAGAGGACTTGTACCAGCGTCTAGTAGCATTCACCGAAGACAACCTCATGCGTGAAGGAGGCGGCATCAGTCACCATGACCTAGTCATCGATGAAGATGAGGAGATTACGCCTACACTAGAAAACTTTGTAGTGTTAACGTGGTTGCGTCTTATAAACCCTGATCTGCCCGATTAGTAAAGCAGCGATGCGGTACAGAGCTAAGATCCGCACCTTGGCTTCTATCAAAGCCGAAATTTCTCAAGCTCTGGATTCGCTCCTGGATGAGCTGAGCACAAACGATGCTGCTCGCAGCATGCGCACTAGAAGTCAGCGTAGACCGATGCCTAACTTGAAAGCTAAGAAATCATTTGGTAAATCCTGCCCTCTGTGTGAGCAAGCTGGTCGGCATGACCATGCGCATTTCTTAAGCGAGTGCTCGTACCTCCCTGAAAAGGACAGAAAATACCTGGCCAGCTTTCGTCAGCTTAACATCCTTGATGATTGTGACAGCGACTCAGATTTAGCATGCGCCTTTGTTGACCAATCTGACCTTAGTGCGCAGCCCAATGTTCAGACAGCGCTGCGAATTCATGTTGATCAGTCTCCTAATTATGTAGATGCATTCCACAAGCACCATGCGGTCCGTATCACCATTGACAGTGGATCCACTGGTAATCTCATTCGCGAAAACACTGTCCAACGATTAGGATGCCCCATTCATCAGAGTTAGCAGTCTGCCCGTCAAGCTGATGGGTCATCCCCTCTTAAGGTAGTTGGGGAAACAACAAACACCTTTACTCGTGACAGACACTCCTTTGTCTTTAAAGGTCTAGTTGTTAGAGACCTTGACGAAGAAATCCTTGCAGGTATTCCCTTCATGAAATACAATGATGTTGCAATTCGCCCTGCTAAGAACCAAATCATCTTGAAAGATGGTACAATTATCACATATGGCGCCAACAAGAGCCCCAAATCCCAGCACACTGTTCGTCGTGCCCATATACTTCGTGGACCTTCTCAAAACACTACCATATGGCCAGGCTCATACGTTGAGGTAAATCTCCCTGCAGACATCGTTGAATCAGATGCTACTTTTGCCATTGAGCCCGTGTTGATACCCGCTCGGTAGGTTCCTACCGCCCAAACAAGCCTGGCCCAAGCCTGATGTAATCACAAGTATTGCAGGCAGGGTTCGCATTCCCAACAATACTGGTGTGCCACTTGTCATCAGAAAGCATGAACATCTTGGCCAGATACACACTGTTTATTCACCATCACTAACTTCTAAGCCATCACACACTGCTGCAGCAGCATCAGTCAATGTCCCAAAGCCCAGTTCACCGGTTAACTACTCAGCTGCTGTTGCCCTTGACCCAGATGGTATACTTGGCACTTGTGAGCAATCCAACTTCCGCAGTCTTCTCGATGAGTACGATGAGGTTTTTGACCCTAGTTTCCCAGGTTACAATGGTGCTCTCGGCCCTTTCAAATCTGTGGTTAATATGGGACCGGTCCAACCCCCCCAACGCAAAGGTCGTCTCCCATTGTATGCACAGGATAAACTCCAAGAGTTGCAGTCAAAGTTTGATCAGCTTGAAAATGCAGGCGTCTTTGCTAGACCTGAAGATGTCGGTGTGCGTGTCGAATACCTTAACCCGTCCTTTCTTGTCAAGAAGCCTAATGGAGGCTTTCGCCTGGTTACTGCATTTGCTGATGTCGGTAGATATAGCAAGCCACAACCCTCTCTAATGCCCAATGTGGACTCAACATTGCGTTCAATTGCCAAATGGAAGTATTTGATTGCCACTGACTTGACTAGTGCTTTCTACCAAATCCCTTTATCCCATGAGTCCATGAAATACTGTGGTGTTGCAACTCCCTTTCGTGGGGTGCGTGTGTATACACAGTGTGCCATGGGTATGCCAGGTTCTGAAACAGCCCTTGAGGAACTGATGTGTCGTGTCCTTGGTGACCTCTTAGAGAAAGGTGTCGTAGCAAAACTCGCTGATGACTTGTACTGTGGTGGTAATACTGTGGATGAACTTGTTGAGAATTGGCGTCAAGTTTTGCAAGCTTTGTCTAAGTCTGGGTTACGTCTTTCTGCTTCCAAAACAGTCATTTGCCCCCAAAGACAGTAATTCTGGGTTGGATTTGGTCAAATGGAACCCTTTGTGCTAGCCCCCATCGCATCGCCACACTTTCCAGCTGCTCGCCTCCAAGCAAAGTTGGTGGCATGCGGTCCTTCATCGGTGCATACAAGGTTCTGGCCCGTGTCATTCAGAATTGTGCCAGTCTGGTAGCCCCATTAGATGATGCTATTGCAGGGCACCAATCAACTGAAGAGCTTACATGGTCTGATAGTTTGCATACTGCTTTTCACAAGGCTCAAGCAGCACTGTCTTCCGCTAGGGCAGTCACACTTCCCCATCCCAATGATCAGCTTTGGATCATTACTGATGGATCCGTGAAGAAACATAGCATTGGGTGCGACATTGTATATTTCCATAATGACAAACTCCTCCTCGCCGGGTTCTTCAGTGCTAAATTGCGTGATCGACAGCCAACATGGTTACCCTGTGAAATTGAGGCGCTGTCTATTTCTGCCTCCACCAAGCACTTCAGTCCCTATGTTATTCAGTCCAAACACAAGACATGTATCCTCACTGACAGCAAACCTTGTGTTCAGGCATATGAAAAGCTCTGCGGGGTGAGTTTTCAGCCAGTCCTCGCGTGTCCACATTCCTCTCCACTGTCAGTCGTTTCCAAGCGTCTGTTCGTCATCTTGCAGGATCAGCTAACACCCCCTCAGACTTTGCTAGTCGTAATGCCCCTGACTGCACTGAGCCCACTTGTCAAATTTGCTCCTTTATCAAACGTGAAGAGGAAGCAACTGTCCTTCGTGTTTCCGCACATGACATTCTGTCCAGGAAAGCTAAGCTCCCTTTGCCAGCAAAGCAGCCTGGCATGCTATTCAGCAGGAATGCCCGGATCTGCGACGAACACATGCTCATCTAGTTCAGGGCACTCGCCCTTCTAAGAAAGCTACTTCTGTCAAAGATGTGAAGCGCTATTTGCAGGTTGCATCTATCGCTAGAGATGGCCTACTTGTTGTTAAATCGTGATCAACCATTGTCCCCAACTCGCGATTGTATTGTTGTTCCCAGACAGGTCTTAAATGGTCTTCTCACTGCCCTGCACATCCAACTTGACCATCCTCCAAACATCAGCTCAGTTTGGTGACCCAGCGTTACTTTTATGCTCTTGATATGGACAAGGCTATTGATCAAGTGACATCAACTTGTCACCAGTGTGCTTCTCTGTCCAATGCCCCTAAGGCATTGATCGAGCAGTCCTCAAGTGACCCTCCCGATGCAGTTGGCATTTCTTTTGCAGCTGATATCCTGAAGCGTAGCCGCCAGCTAGTCCTTGTGCTGCGCGAAACCTCAACGTCCTACACAGCTTCTTGCATTGTCGAGAATGAACAACATGGCACATTGCGTGATGCCCTGATTCAATTGTGCATTGAACTTCGTCCACTTGATGGCCCCCTGCAGTCATTCGTACTGACCCAGCACCAGGGTTTGTTCGACTCGCCAATGACAAACTTCTCACACGTTACCATCTATCGGTTGAGATCGGTCGTGTTAAAAATAATAACAAGAATCCTGTTGCTGAGAAAGCCATTCGTGAGCTTGAAGATGAGTTGCTCAGACAAGATTCTACAGGTGGTCCGGCTACAGCATTATCACTTGCCATTGCTACTGCAGCCCTTAATACTGCATCAGATCCCGAGGTCTTTCAGCCCGTGAGATGTGGTTTCAGCGAGACCAGTTTACCAATGAGCAGGTTCCTTTCACTGATTGTCAAATGATTCAGGCCCAGCATGCCTTGCGAAAAGCCAACCACCCACACAGTGCTCATTCAAAGGCCCCATTAGCATCTGCCTCCCCAGCAGCAGAGTTGGAGGTTGGTGATCTTGTCTACCTCTACTCAGATCGCAAGAAATCTCATGCTAGAGATCGCTACTTAGTCACTACTATCGAAGGCCCATGGTGCAACATCCGCAAGTTTGTGGGTTCTCAGCTTGAATACTTCTTATCGTATCAAGAAATCTGAGTGCTTTAAGGTCCAGTATTATCCTGACCTGGATTCTCGTCCCTTTCCCAAGTCGTCTCCACCCACCGAGGATTCCGAGTTTGTTGAAGTGGTCCCTGAATGTACTCCTCCAGAGCCTCCTTTCATACCTGGCGAGTTGTCCACACCTGCTACTTGTGACCCCCTGCCCAGGAATGCTAATCACTCGCACCCCAGTTCTGAGTCAGATCCTCGCGATCCCTTGCGCGATAGCGGTCATAGCTCCAGCAATACCTCCGGTTTGGTTGCACAGTCTAATCCATGTACCGGTAACAACAGCAGTGAGGTTAGTGAAAGTATCCCCCAAGCTAGTATGGTTGGCCCTGAGATCATGCCACCATTGCTCACACAAAGGCGTTCCGCGCGCCCTCACAAACTTCCTGAGCACCTGAAAGACTATGTGTTAAACTAAATGGACAGGTCACTGTGTAGGCCTACCATGACATGTATATCCATCACCGGTGTCCTCCTATGGTCACTTCATTGAACTTTGAACTGATTTACGTATGTCATTTGGAATTCTAAAAGAAAACTCTGGAACTGACGTTTACTTCTTTGAACTTTGAACCATTTTACATTCATGTTGAATGTCAGTTTGTCATTGCAGACAAAAAGATCGACTCTTGAACTGTTGATGTTATTGACTGTCGGCACATTGCCTATTTTGAGTGTTCTAACCAACAGTGTCTTCATTCACATAAGCTGTTAGATTGGTTTCTGCAAGTCAGTTGTTTGTAGTAGTTGTTTAGTAGTGTTAATCCTCACTTCCTTGTGAGGAAAGTGATCTTGTTTTTTTTCTTTTTAAAAAAAAAAAAAGAGAGAAGAGGTAATTCGCCAGTTGATTCATATAGTTGTGTGCCCTTAAGGTGCACTGAGCCTGGATGAGGTCTCTCTGTCTCTGCACTCGTGGAAGCTACATGTGCCTGGTTGTGATTATCACATTAGATTAATCCCTAATCCATTTATTGGCGTTATTCAGTGTGTATTTCACTTTTGATTTCAAATTACACAGAAGTTTTACTTCATGCTGTTTGTTTTCAATACCCAATTGTAGTTTTACTGATAAAGAAGCAGTAATTTACAATAATATTAATTTTAATAAGTTGGTGTGAGGGACAGACAGACCCTCTTTTTTAGCAACAGGACCTTTAATTCCAAAAATTTGGGAGCATGACCTTCTGGGATTGGCCTGAATTTGTTTTAGACAGACTCTCTGACTGGGTAGAAGAATTTGGTTTAATATTTAGTGGCCAAATATTTTCACTCAATATACATTGGTACCTGTACATCCAAAATAAGTTGGTGTGAGGGACGGACATGTCGGTCCCTTAATTAATTAAGGACTAATAACTCTTAGATTTAAAGATTGGTAATTTTAGTTTCTTTATCTCTAGTAAGGTGAGCACTAATATTGATAGATAGGGTGTATGCTATGTTAATTCCTTAGAATATTTCTCAGAGAAACAACTTTTTTGGATTTTTATCCGTGAGGGACGGACAAAATTTCTAGCATTCACCTTCCATGACCTCCAACTCTCTTCTGAAAGACATCTAATTAAAAATCTCATTGATATTTCATGTGGCAGGGGTTGCACTATTGATATGTAAACCAAAATATTTTCACTCAACAAACATTGGTACCTGTACATCCAAGATAAAACATGATTTTTTCTCGAAGTGGACCAGAAAAAGTTCATTTTTTAAGTTAAAAGTTAAAAAAAAAAAAAAAAAAAAAAATATGAATCAGTGCACACATGCTATGCATGGGTGGCTGTATAATATTATACCATGGATACTGTATAATATTATACCATGGATCAAAAATAGGAATTGCAAATGCAATAAATTTTGATGATTTTTTAAAAATATTTTTGTATTTTGTGTTGGGGTTCGGACATAGAGTTAGAGTTTATCGACGACGACGACGTAAATGCGTCTACCGACGCAGCAGCGCTGCGGCGCGCGAAGCGGAACGATGGGAGTTTTACGCGTTTACGTGATTTTTGCTGGACGCGTCTCGCTTTCGACGCTATTCTAGACGTACGCGGTTGTCATTTCGCGACGGCGGGCGTCGACTTCATAATTAGGTTAGGGTTTAGAATGAAGGACGGCTATCGTTAGAGGTACATATAGGATTTAGGGTTATTATGATGGTTAGATTAGGGGTATGATTGTGGGTATAATTTTAGGGCACCCCCCAATTTATAAAACATTCTTCCATTTAGACAACATGGGATATTTTTAGCATGCAATAACAAGATCCATTGTGCAAAATCACAGGTCCATTGCAATGCAAACAGACAATGTAAACAGCTAGCCCTCATTTCATATTCATAACCTTGGATTATACAGGGTGTAAATTACAAAAGGTGTTACATAACAAGCATCTATGGTCATGCAGAATCATAGGTTATGTATGTGTGTACTGTAGTACATTGTAGTATTGGGAAATTTGCCTACTGAATAGAATGCTAATGCACAAAAATTAAATGAACATCTGGGAAAAGTTAAATTATATTTTTTTTAAATTAAATGCAGGCTTTTTGCTAATCGTTTTTCGATTCGATGTTTAGCCATCTCACGATCGTCTGAAATTACAAATAATTGACGCGTCATTTCAAACGGCATAACTGCGTATTTAGCCGATAAAATTCGGTATGCATAAAATTTCATTTTAAAAAGGCTTAATCTTGTACGGTATATGTTTTTGCTACCCTATGGCGATTACAGATATGGCCGTGGCATGCATGCGCTCAGCTACATGCAGTTTCGGTCAAAGAAGAACGGCACTTGTTTACATTTTGAGAGCGTGCACAGCGTAAACACGGACGTGTGTTTCTGATCGGTGATTCAATCGTCTGACAATCATAATAACATACGCGGTAATCTGATTGGCCGATTACGTGTCAAAATGTTGCGTCAAAATGTCGCTCATTAACAGGGCGCTTGCGTCAATCTGAGTAAGGGACTGCCGTTCTTCTCTGAAACTGAGTGTGGTTCAACATGCATGCATGTATATGTGTACTGTGTAAGTAAGCTTAAACAAATTTTTGTGTACTCACTTCATCAAAATTGAATTCACTATAAATCCATTATAACTTGACTTCGACGAAAACATGGAATTGAATCAGGCCTTATAGTTAAATATATAGACCTAGCCTTTCAAGCACATGACACTGTTCACTTTCAAGTTTCAGCTCTTATTATTTGATAAAACCGCCACTTCGCAATAGATAGGATGTCGCCATTCTTATTTGATTTGTTTTTCTTGTTGCACACCACTATACATGCACAAATCCTCATTGACGACATGTTCATATTGATGATTTTGTCAATGCTGATGGGAACTACAAATGAAATTTGGTATCAAAATAAAGCTATTCATAAGTGATAATGTTATTATATTATCTGTATACCATGCTAATCATCAACTTCTTTTAACCATCAACCTTACAACCCCCTCCCCACCCCACCCCCCGTTTTTTCCCATTTACTCAACCTTGTGTTGTTCTCAGAATAAAACACTGAGTTTGGAGTTTGATTCGAACCCGATTTGGTGGTGTGTAAAATCAAGATTTTTTCAAGACTACTCACCCCATACTAGCTTCACAAGTATGCATTTCTCAATGGGCTAACTTTTTAGCCTGATTACAAGTCCTTTTTTTAAAACAACAATTTCTCATTCAATTAAAGCATCAAAATAAATTGCAAATTTCTAGATTTTTTTTAAATTTTTTTTTTTAATGAAACAATATGGACTTTTCATGGTCCATTTCGAAAAAAAATCCTCTTATAAGTTAGTGTGAGGGACAGACATGTCCGTCCCTCACATTAATTAAGGACTAACTCTTAGATTTAAAGATTGGGAATTTTAGTTTCTTTATCTCTAGTAATACACATGTCACTTGTATGACCCACCCTAGGACCCCCGGGGGATGTGCGTCATGGTTGGGTCATTTACCAACCAATAAGTGGCGCAGGGTGCGGTCATTTACTCAATATATGCGTCACAACATACCCGAGGGGTGCGTCAGTGTCAGTCACTTTACCTAGAAAAGTGCGTCAATGGTGCATCAGTGTCAGTCAAAATACCTAAATGGTGAGTCAAATTTGCGTCATGAGGACAGTCATAATCCTTAACATGTGCGTCACAATTTTGACGAGGGGCTCAGTCATTGTTGGCAAATGTCCGTCATTGTTTAGACGCACATGTGGGTCATGGTATAGTTAAATCCGACGCACCTTTGTAAAGTGACTCACCACTCCCGGGGGTCATGGGGTGGGTCATACAAGTGACATGTGTATAAGGTGAGCACTAATATTGATACATGTAGATAGGGTATATGCTAATTTAATTCCTTGAAATGTTTCTCAGAGAAAAAACTTTTTTGGATTTTTATCTGTGAGGGACGGACAAAATTTCTAGGGTTCACCTTCCATGACCCCTCCTATCTTCAGGAAGACATCCAATTAAAAATCTTATTGATATTTCCTGTACGCAAGGGTTGTACTAATAATCTGTAAACAAAAATTGACAATAGCATATAATCTCTTCCTAAGAGAAGTATTTTCATAATAATGCAACATAGTGTCCGTCCCTCACGCTACAAATAATGCACACAACTTTAGCGGCACGGAAAACACAAAATTTATGCGACAAATTTTTTTTTTTTTTTTAGATTATTAAAATATAATCCTTTCCACCAAATTAAAACCATTTTTTATGAAAATTTGAATAAATCCTATTTTTCACCAAATGTTACCCAATTTCCGATCACACCGACTAGTCTATGAATCAAGCCTTTGGAGTAATTCGCCCTGTGTAATTAGAGTTTGACACATAAAATATGACTTCCAATTTTAGTGCCGTAGGTTGCATGTACTGAAGTTTTTTAGATGGCATTTTTCATCTTTTTTTGGTGATTGTACATATGCAATGCAGCATATGGTTCTTTTCATAAGGAACACAGGATTAGTTTGATGAACAATTTAGAGTGAGTATATGTGTACTTTACTGACAAATCGATGCACTCAAACTGAGATGCCTCGTCTGTGCAAACTTAAAATAGGGCAGCGTCAATAACGAAAATGTCATACCGATACATTTTTGTAAATGACACGTCTGTTTTGCCCGGTTTTTTTAAGTTTGCCTTGCGAACTACACGAAGGCTAGAGCTAGAGCTATTAGTATTACATGTACATTCATTACATTACAACAGACAAAGTAGGGCCAACTTTTGGCAAGAAATATCTCTGTGTAATCCTATGTAAGTCCCACATCACATTGTTATCGGCGATCGTGTTTTTTTTCTGAAGTTTTACCCACCAGTGTCATGCACGTGACACAGCTAAAATATCGACCGGGAATCGGGGGATCATTAAAACGTCAACCGTTTCAAAATACGTAATGACAGTAAAACTTAATTGTACTCTCAACACTCCCTTTGGGGGTCAGATGAGAGGCTGATGAGGGGTGCTTTCAGGTTTCTTTTCGGTATAGCTTTAAGCTCTCTTCTCGGGTATAATTATTGCCGACAAACCCTGCACTGACTTTTGGATTTTAGCATTCTAGATTATTCGAAAGATAATAGAAAACTGCAGAATGCCCCCCCCCCCCGACAAAAAATGAAAGAAAAAAGTGCCCCTCTGACCAAAGGGCAAAGGAAAAGAAAAAGGGCAAGGAGCCCCTTTTCCATCAAAATTCACCCCGATCATGGGCCAAAATAGTGTAAAATACACAAATTTTGCGAGCGCACATCGTCCCAATAAAGCCTTTTTTGGAAGCTCAAAGACATACATATCTCTCTCAAAAATGCATTGTGGGACAGTTTTGCAGTTTTGTGTCACTTTGTCCTTGACCATTCGGGGAAATTCAGGTAAATTGGTTTTTGTGCATACGCGGTACAAAATATAATCTAAAATGTTAACCAAGGATAAAAACAAAGCCAAAAAACATGATTATTTCATAAATTAATTATTTAAATATTTTTAATGATAATGCCAAAAAAAAACATGTTTGTTTCCTGTAGCAGGTCAAAAAAGTCAAATGCTGAAATGTGTTTTTTATTTTTTTTATATTATCCATGTCTTCAAATGAAAAAAATACCTTTTTTGCTGCAAATTGGAATGGAAATTTACAGTGGTTCTCTCCGACACACAAAAAAAATCATATTTCTTCATATATTGAAGAATATTTATGATCGCCTTTCAACCTGCAGATTTAAAAAGTATTTAAAAAATGTGTGATGTTTTCTCCAGTAGTTTTTCACTAAGCTTGTTTGTTATGTGATGTGTAAATGTTTACTCCAGTAGTGTTTTATATTATTTTTTGTTATTTTTTTCTGTTTTTTTTTTTTTCAATGATAAATTTAATTTTAATTGATAATTACAGCGCTATTCCTGATATGTCAGAGGTCAAAGTGTCCCAAAACTGCTCTCAAAAACCGGAAGTTACAATGCTGATTGGGCTTATTTGCTTTGGGTATTTCCGGTATCGCCGTCAGATGGTGGTTGCCAGCAGCGATGATGATCAGCTATTCCTGCTGCTGTTGAAGTAACATTCTTGAGACCCTTATCGTGGATCCGCGTTTTGCTTTTCGAAACCACCCTAAATCCGCATTTTATTTCACTTGGATTCTTACAACTACATAAGTGCCCCCCACACTTTTTAGATTCTTGAGCGCTGCTCAAATAATCATGGGTCAAAACAAACTTTGTAGTCGGCAAACAGTATTTCCATCCCGGTATCTCACGCCACACAATTCCAAACAGTTGACAGCCCTGAAGATGTTATCAACAACCTGAAATCATCTACCCAGCTCAGGCTCAGCATGCACAATCCAAGCCACCATGCAACAGGATTTCAAATTAAATATATCAAAAATTCTAGATCTGAAGTTGTATGCATAATTTGTGATAATTTATTTTGCATCTATTTCTACAGGTGATCACACCGGACATGCTTGCATTCATGAATGACCTGAAGACAAAGGTCACAGTAGGTCTAGTCGGTGGTTCAGATTTTTCTAAGATTTGTGAACAGATGGAAGGAGAAGACACTATCAAGAATTACGAGTATGTGTTTGCGGAGAATGGCTTGGTAGCATACAAGGCAGGAGAACTTATTGGCAAAGAGGTAACAATGGGCTATCCCAGTTTAAATCCATATGTGTGTGAATGGCTTGGTAGGGAGAACTTAATGGCAACAGGGGTAACGCTAACTTGCGCCATGGGGTCATGGGTGCATTCTTTTAGCTTTTGGCGCACAAAATTACAATATAGAGGTTGCTAAAGGGTCATTTGAACCCTTTATTTCTATTGTATTGGATCAATAATTTCACAATTTTTGACCCCTTGTTTGAAAACCTAGCGCTACCCCTGATTGGCAAAGGGCTATACCCCAATTGAAATTCATACAGATAGCAAAGGAATTAAGGTTCCAATACCAGTTATGTTACCCCCTGTAAATCCTACACAAAGACAGATGTCATATTTAGAACCAGCAGCCAATAGCTGCATATTTTAGCTCAGATTCATTACCTTATTTGTTGAAATCGGTCAAGAAATGAAGACACAGTGATCCAAAATCCCAAGAAAGATAATAATTGAAAAGTTGCAGATTGCTCCATTGGATGTCCTATGATTTGTACACAAATCATTCTTAAACAAAAGAGCTAGCACCATGCTTTCCATTGATTAGAACATTTAAATGTTGATTTTGTTCCTTGGGTTTTTGATTACTATTTCTTTAATTCTGAACTGATTTCATCAAATGAGGTCTTAAATCAAAGCTGATCCATGGATCAACTAAGTTCTCTGATAAAACAGGATAAAATTGATCTTCAGCAGCAATTGAACTAAAATGTTGATATTCACATTGTTTCTTTCTCTATAGAATTTAGTCCACTTTATGGGTGAAGAAAAAGTTCAAAAATTTATCAACCATTCCCTGCAGCTGATGTCTACCATATCATTACCAGCGAAAAGGTGAGTGATGTATATCAATCAATTAATTAATTAATCAATCAACTAGTCAGTCTATCTATCATATCAATTAAAAGAGCATTTCGTGATCCACAGCCTCATCCCCCCATTTTTCTCAAAAAAGTTGAGATTTTTATATCAGTGGAAACCTCTGGCTACATAATGTTTATGTACAAAAAATTTCTTGCAGATTAATTCGTTCAGCAAAGATATCGTGAAATTTGAATTTCGTTCTGGTATACCAGAATGAAATTACAACACATTGTCTATGAAGCAGTGTAATACACATAATCATGCATAACTCGCAAACACAAAATCGGAATCAACTGCAATTTTGGGAATAAGCATTTTTCATGGATATCTACTGAAAAATGTCATAAAAAGAGGAGGCTAGGATCACGAAATACTCCTTTATCAACCAATTAATCACACTCATTTATCAACCAATCAACCAATCAATTCACTCACTATCCATTTATCAATAAATCAATATTCACCATTTTAAGATGCCAACTTTAAATTTTGTTTCAAAGTTAGTATGGGCGGATCAACAACCTCATCCCCACTTTTTCCATCAAAATAAGCACTTATTTGTGGCATTGAACCTGTGAAATGTTAGCACTAAAAGATATTTTATTTGCATTTTTGTCAGGCAAAATGTGTCTTTAACCCGCTAGTTAAATTCACACAATATTTTATGGGACTGTCAGTCTGACCATCCTCAAATGAGCCACTTTGACTTTCTTCCAACAAATAGTTCCAAACCAATTATCATGACAATGATTGTTTTTGTTTTCATTTTAGGGGCACCTTTGTAGAGTTTCGTAACGGCATGCTTAATATATGTCCGGTAGGCAGGAGTTGTACCAGAGAAGAAAGGAATCAATTCTCTGAATTAGATCAGGTAAGAAGAAGACAGGCTCAGTGGATACAAAAAAATCAGATGAGGGATTCAGAAAATTACCATACACTGTTTCCATATTCAAAGACAAAACTTGTCTTGGCGAAAAGAGGAAACTATCATTGTTCTTTGTCTTGCAGTATGTGTACAAACTGTTTTTAGGATATGTGCTTTATAAAGTCATGACTTATCAGATACAGGGATGTAAAGGTGATTGATTAGTGAAGTTGTCATAGTGCCTCAAGCATGTTGATAGACCTGGAGTCCATTTCACTTATTTTTTAACATTCATAAATTATGATGTAACTTTACGAAGGGTCTCTGTAGTCAATCCCTATTACTTAGATCATAAGTCATTTTGGTGAAATGGAACTTATGATACATCATAAGTTACAATTGATTTTGAGACTTACGAATCATTGTCACGTTTAGTGAAATGGACCCCTGTTTACTATCTTACTGCTGTCAACATATCTATAGAGTTCCATGTGATAGGATTTATACAATTTGTTAATTAGCAAGATATAAGGCATTATGAAAAGGTAATATTAGGTGTCTAATTCTGTGGGCATTGTAGGCTCCAGAAGATATTAAATATTGGGGGTGGGCATCCATATGAGGCCCAAATTATTGGCAGGCTTAAAAACCCTCTGTCACCCACCTGCATCATGCCCCCTCTGGTCCTGGAACTACCATGTCTACAATTAACAAATCCCCACTTTGATCAATAAAATGGAAATGATATGGGGGAAATGTCTGCCAAGTGCCAAATTCCAACAACAGTAACCTCTAAAATGTTTGTGACTTAATGGCACTGTTGTTAAATAAGTCAGTAAAGTCACCATACAGGGTGTCCCATAAAAAATTACCGGGCAAACTAATTTGGCTGTAAGTTGAAAATTAAGCATTTAAATCAAAAAATTTAAAAAGCAGCGTGTAGCCCATCTTATTTTGCAACTTACCTGTCAATTTTACTTGAATCAGTTGACTAATTGCGAAGAAATGAGCGATTACATAATGCATGCGTCAATGCAGTTCATTCCAAGTTTGATCAAAAGGCCCTTTTTCATATTCGCTCACCTCTTCCTAAGTTCTGTGTATCTCATTAAATCTAGTCCTCGTATCTATTTTATAATCTATAATGTTTTGTTATTCATGCTTTCACCTTTGAACGTGTACGACCTGAATTCAGTCAATGAATAAGGGTAAAGCTGATGAATGAAGACATTACATCTCAAAAACTAACAACAAGCCCAACAACTCATCCCGTCTTCCAACAATGGTTTTTGATATTCCGACAGGTTGATTGGAGTGGACATTATTTTATAAAATGATGGTTTAACAATGGGTTTTTAATTAACATGATAATAACTGGACAACCAGCATATAGACCTAGCTGTAAAACTCAGATTGTACTTCACTTATAGCAGTGCAGTCTCTGCTCATTGCTTCAATGTTTCTTGTCAAATATGGTTGGCGAACAGTTTACTGCCCGTCAAAGGGCCTTCGTTGTCTTAAGATATGCAGAAACACAAAGTGCTGTGCAGGCCCAGCAAGATTTCAGACGGCGATATCACAGAAGGCCTCCTTGTGAACAAACAATCAGGAACAATTTCAAAAAGTATCAGGAGAAAGGTACGAGCCTCAACTTGAATAAGGGCAGGTCACTGAAAAAGGGCAGGTCAGGGAGACCAAGAACTGTACGTACTTTGCACAACATAGCCGCTATCAGACAAGCCTTCCAACGCAATCCAAGAATGAGTGCAAGGCGGAACAACATAATGTCCAGATCCTCATTTAACAGGGTTACTCGTCTGGACATTTCCTTCCATCCCTACAAGATTTAAGGAGTTTGTATTACCATTTCTTGGAAATATTCCAAAACTAAGAAAGAAAACCGATATTTTTAACCAGCTCGAATTCATTCTTTATGTTGTTGTCCAATATGTTAACATTTTCTAAACGAAGAAAGATATTTACAAGTACTGAGTATCATGCAAGGTTTAAATATTTTAATATTGTAAAGTTTGTTTGTAAGAAACAGATTGTTTAAGAAGAACAAGAAGGACTTCACCAAACAAAATATTAAGCATACCACTAGTGCATTGTGTTGAGTGAACTTTCTTGCAAACTTGGAATGAAGTGAATCTGTGCATGTGTTATGTAATCGCTCATTTCTTCGCAACTGGTCGACCGATTAAAAAAAATTTGACATATAGGATGCAAAATAAAATGGGCTACACGCTGCTTTTTAAATTTTATGATTTGGTTGCTTAATTCTCAAGTTATGGCCAAATTAGTTTGCCCGGTAATTTTTTCTGGGACACCCTGTATATGCATGTTCTTAAATTGATTTTTATTACATTTTTTTTCACAGAAAGAACACATTCGACAGAAAATGGTAGAAAATTTTAAGAAAAATTTCTCAGAGGATGAGTGGGCATTTGTTATAGGTAAGGATGATGGAGAGTGTGTCAAGTGATTTCAACTGACTCTGCATCTTGTAGGCCTGTTATCGACTGTCGTATGTGTCGTATCATCATCGATATGACCCTAAATTTGACATGTCAAAACTAATTGTCCTTTTTCGACACACTACGACACATATCAAAAAGGGAAAAATATGAAATTTCCATGCTATTTTGTCAGAATAAGCATACCGTACGATCATGTTTTCATTCGAAAGTCAAAAATTACCAACCGAAGTTGACCCGAACCCAGCGTACACAAAAGAAACTTTGCACATATGATGAGCGATGTCGCCAGGTCTGCACAATGTACCGGCATCAGCTGAATTAAAGTACGCTTGGAGGGCACATACATGGAACATTCCAATCTATGTATTTTAGGAATTGTTGTGTTCGGAAAGACATCACTTTCGCCAAAGTTACTATTTTGGTATGGGCGGCTCTGGCACAAACCGATTCTTGTCAGTTCAGAAATATAATTTCACAGTTGCTATATCATATGCACACTTTTGACAGCACAGTGAAATATCACTATTGCAATAGGTAAATAATATCTCACTAGGTGATTATATCACACTTTCTTACTTGAATGTATCAAGTAGGAGAGCCACTTCATTTCTAATCATGGTTTACTAGTAGCAATTTATCCCTTGATGTGAATCAGGTGGCGGTCGCCGTGCATTCTCTAAATTCAGTAAATTTTCATCGTCAACCGTGTAATTGAATGGGATTATTTTGAAATTTTAAAAAGCGCTTGAAATATCGCAAAAACAAATAGGCCTATGTTAATAAATAAATAATATAAATACAAGCTAAAACCGTTGGGGTTCGATAATGAACCCAACAAAACTAACCGAGTATATGGAAAATTCCATACGGCCGAGGGGTTTCACAAGTTGCCGGCTCGATCATACCACTCGCCACCTGATGTGAATAGCCCTTCACTGAATGGCGGGTCCTTATTCAAAACTCTGTTCCTGACCCGGCTATTTTGCACTGTAATTTATTTCAACGTTTTAAAATCACATCTGTCAGATGTCAAGAATAAAAGTTAATTGAATTATCAATTCTAATTTTGTGATAATCATCTAATTTGAAATATAGGCCTACTGCCAGAAAGCATAAATTTACATATGAACAGGAGTATGGCTTTGATAAAATACATTCACAACAAATAGCAAGAATTTCAATGAGCCACAGGGTCTATAATTGTATTTCCTTTAAATATATTTGGTCAGAGAGTTTGCTTAAAGCCATATTATAACATTTGCTGAGGAGAACGCCCTCAAAATATTTTTAAATTCTGTTTTTTACATGATTGTAATGTATTTTAGTCAATAAAGATAATCTGCAAAAATCAAGAGTTTAGGTGCTGTAGTTTGGTCAAAATCCATGATTTTGAATAAAACGCCGGAACCGGCGATTTATTATTACAATGGAAATGTTAGTCAAACACGTATGCACAGTACGTACATGGCGTGCGGGATACACACACACGCAGAGGATTGTACCGTATTACAACCGCGGGAGTAACATGCATGGGCGCTAGTAGTAAATTAGTCCCAAACAAAAATGTTTGGTAGACTCATAACCGGTGCGATCTTACCTTTCCGATGTTGATTAAGATACTTCTTGCATCGATCCCGAGATGCGGAAAAAACCAATAGTCATTTTGTCCCACATAAATGAATAAATAACAAAAAAAACCCGCTCCCCCGAGTGGACTCACCCATTCGGTGGCGTCACACACGATAATCATCCCTTATCCGACTTGGGCAGCCCTACTCGGCCAAACTTGTAGGGGCGGCGGGGTCCGGATAATCAACATCGGAAAGGTAAGATCGCACGGTTATGAGTCTACCAAACATTTTTGTTTGGGACTCATAACCGGTGCGATCTTACCTTTCCGATGTTGATTAAGATACTTCTTGCATCAACATCTGAAAGATCGATCTAGCAAGTAACCGGCGGATGGAGGTACAAGATTGGCCAGCATCTGATAAGGATCGGGAGAGTGGGTAGCATGGTAATCGCGAGGTCAAACTATTTCCCCCCCCTCACGGCCGGAAACAGAAAGACTACGTGAACAGACAAAACCCTGAACTGAAAGTGCAGTGGTTAAGAATAGAAACACTGGTTCTTACCATGTTGGAATTCTGATTGTCCGCAAAACACCTGATACCCAACCACCATGTTATCTCTGCAGAACAGCCCTGGTGAACTTATCGCCTGGTCGTTGGTTTACGTTTTTGTAGTAAACCGTGGAAAAGGACGACGGGTTCTTCCAGGACACAGCCTGACAAATCTCTTCAATGGGGACCCCCTATGGTAGGCCCACGAAGATGAGATAGATCTGGTTGAGTGGGCCTTGGGGCGGCGTCTTTTGCCGCCCCGAGTCCACCAACACCTGGACCAGCCACCGTGCCAGAGTCTGTTTAGCGGCTGGACCGTGCGGTTCTGCGTGAGTGATAAATAAGCGGTCATGAGCCCCTCTTAAGGTTTGTGTTCGGCCAAGGTAGTGCTGTAGCGCCCTCACCGGGCACCACAACCTGTCTTCGGCTATTGCCGAACCCTGCCCAATACTGGGTAGGAAGAGGGCGAGTGTCGGAATGTACTTCGCTCATTTTTGCAAGGAAATCCGGGCGAAGAAACAGCGTCGCTCCGTTGTTGGTAAATACGGAGGCTGACTTCGAGACTGCGTGCAACTCCGAGCAGCGCCGTCCCGAAGCCAACGCCAGAAGAAAGGCCGCCTTAAGAGTGACGTATTTAAGGGTCGCTTTTGACAGGGGCTCAAAGGGGACCCTTAATATACTCCAAGACTGTGTTGAGGTCCCATGGAGGGACCACCTTCCTTTCCCGCGGGCGCTCGTTGAACATACCGTCGAGAAGAAGACTTAGGGACCCATCTGAATTGATAGTCGACCCGTCTTCAAATCCCCGATGAATCGAGAGAATGGCTGACTTGTAGTTGGCTATCGTTGCCTGCTGAAGTCCTGACCTGAACTTTTCTGTCAGAAAATCTGCCACTAGAGGCACAGGGGCTCTAGTGGGAGATGTATTTCTCTCATCGCACCATGCGTAGTAGGGAGCCAGGCGCTGACTATACGTGCGGAGGGTAGACTCTCGTCTACCCCTGGCGATGAAGAAGCAGCTTCTGATGAAAAGCCTCCCTCCGCCGCATACGTTCCCTGATAAGGGCCATGCAGCTAACTGCAGGTGCTCTAGTGGTAGACTTGGTACCTCTCCTCCGGGCATCCGGAGTAGATTTAATAACTCGGGGTACTCGCGGCTGTGCCGCCAGTAGATCCACCATCGGTCGAAACCACAGGTGTTTCGGCCAGAACGGTGCTATCAGAATGACGTTGCAATCCTCCCTCCCGATCTTGGTCACCACCCTTGCGAGCAGTGAGATCGGGGGGAAAGCGTAAGCAGTCAATCCTCCCCAGTCTACGGACAGAGCGTCCACGGCGAATGTCTGTGGGTCTGCGACCCTTGAGCAGTACACCGGCAGCTGATGATTTCGATGAGATGCGAACAAATCTATCGAGGGGTGGTACATCACCTCGAAGATCGTCTGGGCGACCTGCGGAGCAAGGGACCATTCTGTAGGTCCCGACACCTTTCCTCGTGACAGATCGTCCGCGAGGATGTTGGTGACCCCCGCTATGTGCATCGCTCTCAACGTAATCTGCCTGGCCTTGCACCACCCTATCAGGCGTGAGTGCGTGCAGGCACAACCGTGGTGACCTGGTGCCCCCTTGTCTGTTGAGGTAGGCCACCACGGTTGTGTTGTCCGTTGGACAACGATATGAGATCCACGATCACCTTCTCGAAATGCTGGAGAGTTCTCTCCACTGCCCAAAGTTCGAGAAGGTTGATATGGAACTCCGTCTCCGTGGCCGACCATAGGCCGAGACTGAGTCCCGTGGATGTGGCCCCCAGCCCAGCTTTGGCGCGTCGGTCGTCACTCGTGGCCTTTTTCCGCTGGTGCAGGAAACCTGACACCTTGAGTCAAATTGGGCTGATGGGTCCACCACCAGAGTTCCTCTCGTAGCGATCTCCGACATCGGAACCGCGAGGATATTGGTGACGACTGGGCCTGTAAAAGGCTAGAAGGTGTAGTTGTATAGGCCTCATGTGAAAGCGGCAGTGCGGTGCGAGGTCTACCATACTGGCCATAAGGCCCAAAACCTTCATCCATGCCACAGCGGGTGCCCCTCTGACTCGGCCAAGAGTCGGGCACACCTCGCCATGTTCGTCACCCTCTCGGGTGAGGCGCCGCGATCCCCTCCTTGAGGTTGATCTGGGCCCCTAAGAATAGTGGTGTCTCGCGTCGGGACCAAATTGGATTTCTTGGCGTTGATCAGAAATCCCAGGTCCCGCACCGTCACGGACTACTAACTCCACGAGACACTGTGTCTCCAGTGGGTGCGTCCGTAAATGAACCAATCGTCCAGGTAGCAACACATGTTGACTCCCCTGCGCTTCAGATGTACGCTGCCACCGCCCTGACCAGGAGTGTAAACACTCTGGGGAGGTGGACAAGCCGAATGGCAGGCATCGAAACTGGTAAGTTTGACCCTGTACCTTGAAGCGTAGAAACCTCTGATCTTGAGGTGCGATCGGAACATGCAGATATGCGTCCGAGAGATCTAGCGATGCCGCCCACATACCCTTGATGGGGCAGGCTAGCACCGGCGAGTCTCCATTCTGAACCTCTCTTGGGCCTGATGAACTGCGTTCAACGGCTTGAGGTTCAGAATGAACCTCCAATCGCCGGTCTTCTTTGGAGCCAGAAAAAAGTGCTCCAAAACCCTTGGTGAAAGGGGGTAGACCGGGACAATCGCTTGCTTCGTGAGAAGCTGAGTGACCTCTGACAGTAGTGCCCGGCGCTGGGGGCCGTCTGGCGGCACTACCGTGGACCTCTGAATCGTGCAGGCGCGAGGGGTGGCTGGTAAATTCCAGCCTGTAACCCCCACTGACCACTGACAATACCCAGGCGCCCGGTGAGATGGCATGCCATCTCTGGGCGTAATGCAATAGCGGCATTTCCCAGAAATCCCTGTGGAAGTCCAAGGCCTGCCGGCATGGACTGTCGACCGCCGGGCCCTCAGGACCGATCTGGTTTGCCACCCTTAGAAGAACGGCTCTTCTTAGGGGGCTTGCCATATGATCCAGCACTACTCTTGCGCTTCCCAGATTTTTTGGGAGGTGCTGGAGTAGCCTCGGGCTCGGGTGTAGTCTGTGGTGCGCGTCCTGCTGAAGCCGGAGCTGGCGCTGAAGAACGCTTAGAAGACTTCTTCTTCTTGTGCTTCTTCTTCGCCTTTACTGCCCTTCCCTTGGTCAGGGCAGCCTCTGACTTCTTCAGAGTGCTCTCATTGGTGGCCTTCTTTGCCCGGTCCTCCACCGTAGCGCAAAAGGCCTGTCCAAAGAGTAGCCCCTGTCCCACCGAGTCTGACTTCTTCATTGCTTCAGCAAAGTCGGAGCCGTAAGTTGACTGGAGGGACAGACAGGCATTCTCCCGGCGGCGAGATGACATCCTATGGGCTAGGCCCATAGAACTCTCGTTGAGGTTAGCTGTTAGCACCGCTAACAGATTAACCTCGCGGAAGAGTTCGGCGTTGCCCGTGGTGGTTCGCTACCTTCCTACCGAGGTGCTCGGCAAGCGTGGTAGCGGCGCTAGAGACTCTGATAAGCGGCGTGCTCGCTTATCGATGAGCTTTAGCTCCTCCTCCCACTGGGGGAGAACGACCCGTGCGCGCTTGGCCGCTAGCGGCAGGCGCTAGCAACGTCTGGATCCATGTCAGGGACCCTGAGGTAGGTTTCAGTAGTCCTCCTGCGAAACACGCGGTGGAAGCGCAAGCAAGCAGCGGCGTCAAGCTCCAGCGAGCCTGACAGCCCTCTGAAACCTACCCTTGAGGTCCGCCGGGGAATGCAAGTGCGGGCGACCCTTGTGTGGGCCGCTAGCTGGGCATCCTACTGAAAAGATGCCCTGGTCCTCCTGAACGGACTCCTCCTGAGAGAAAGCCAGGCCCAAACCTTGGGCCACACGGCTCATCACCTCAGCGGTGTCCGCAGAGGCAGACCATTGCTAGCGAGTTCCTCACGGGGAAGCGGGGGAAGGATACCTGAAGCTAGCTGCACAGCCTCATCAGACTGTGAGTCGCTACTGGTTTCATCTTCCGACTCCTTTCCCTCGCCTTCAGACTCTGACTCACTCTCTGATGAGGAAGAGATCTGACGACGGGCATCTGAAGGTGGACAGGGAGGTGTCGCCACCGTGTGGCTAGCCAACTGAACACCAGCAGAAGAGGAGTACTCCGCTAGACCCGAGATGCTAGCTATAGCACCCGGGATCCGTGCGCTCTCGCTGCTGTCGCCCTAGCCATAGCAGCGTCGCGGCCTACCCTGAGCTGTATCAGGGTTAGCCACTCGCCGCCCAGGCTGGGTAACAACTGGTGGTACTGCTTGTCCAGCGCTAGGCGGCACTTGCCACGGTGCTGGACCGTGGAAGAAACCACCCTGCGGCGGATACCACGGGGCATACCCTGGCGGTAGCTGACCCTGAAAGGATCCGCCACCAGGAAACCCCATGGAGCGGCAGTACCAGTACCGCCTCCCCTGTTGCCACAGAGACTGTGGTAACCAGGGCGAGTACTGCTACTGCGGTACCTGCGTGGTTGTAGCGTAGGTGCCCGGTAGGGCTCCGGCTGCGTATCACTGTACCCATGCCTCACAGCGTTCCCGCTAGAGGATCAAGCCGTGTGTATGGGTACCCCGCTATACTGGCTGTCCCTTGGCTAAAAGGAGCTTGCCTAGTATCACGGGTAGCTGGCGTGTATACCCTCGATCAGTCACCTCGCTACCTGAATAGGCAGTATCAATCAATGGAGCCATGCTCCGCTGAATAGATAGTGATCGATCATAAGAGGGTAATTGACCCATTGACTGTAATGGATCACCCACGCTCTGCTGGCTCTCGAGGACATAAGTGGGTTGTTGATCAGCCAGGCTGTTCAAACTACCTACCCTAACCTCTTGAGCCTCGCCCAAGGTCGCTGTGTGTGGCGGACCACTCACGGCAGCTATGGGCGCGTGCATAGTGGCTACCACTGAAGTCGAGCCGTGGCTCGTCTCGGTAGCTGCCACTGTTTGCACTTGGGTCGCTGTCCCGTGAGAGACTGCGAGCCCAACCCCGGTATCGCCGCTAGCCAGTCCCGGAGGACAGCCGGCAGCCATTCCAAGGCCCAGGGAATCACTCGGCGGTCCCGCCATGGAACGCTGCCGTGTGACAGCCCCAGTTGGTTCTGCTAAGACTACCCCCGAAGCGTTAGCCCCGGTATCGTCTCTGCTAAACCCCTGCACGTTTTCATTCGCCCCTTGCGGGGAACGAAAAGCGTGCTGCGTGCCGTCAGGATCAACCCAGGCAAGCCGGGGTTCCACTGGCACGCTGCGTGCTACAGACCGGCGAGGCAAGTCCGCTGCACGCTGTATGCTAGGATTCAACCCAGGCAAGCCCAGGGTACCCTTGGCATACTGTCCGTCGCCGGCTACTTCGCGGTGCTAGACCCGCTGTTAATCGCCAGCAATAGACGGGTGTCCACCTGCAAGAAACTTCGCTAGAGATCTCACTGGTAGACTGGTACTGCGCCTGTTAGGGCAAGTACCGCCCTGCTGCCTGCTACTAGCTTAGACGTTAAGTCAGTGCTTTCGCTGGCTGCTAGCCTTCGGGCTCGCTAGCAGTCCCGGAGGGTCCGCCTGCTTGCCGGGACCGGAGCCCCAGAGGTTACCTTAGCGTGGCTCTTGCCGTCCTCGCTAGTTCCTACCATATCAATCTTACCTGTAGGCTTCTGTTTCTTAGTCTTAAGTCTTCTGTCTGTGTCGAAGACCCAAGCGAGCGCTACTTTCTAAATCCTCGAAGTGGATGTCCGATAAGCCTATGCAAAAGGAAGCACACTTATTTGATTTAGAGCAATCCCTGTGGGTGTAGCAGAGTGGATGCGGGTCCCACTCTGCCACAAGGGAAGGGCATGATTGACAAGGCCTGGACATTGTAGTAATCGGGGAGCGTACAGCACTACCCCCCCGAACACAAGCTCAAGCCCAATAAACAGACCCACACGCACAGTGGCTGTCGCTGATGTAGTGGTATGATATAATAAATATATGTACAAAGGGATGAAAAACTGAAAACCTTTTGGTATAGATTTGTCAGGCTGGTCCTTCGAAACCCACGAACTCTTAGCAGTAACTTCGTCATCAGACGCAGCGTACTGAAAGATATAACGATAGAGCACACCATAAACATAGCGATAATCACTCACCATACATGTATACACAGTACTGTACAAACATCTATTGTAACTTACTAGTCTGCTATAGTTGTTTTACGTGAGAACAAAAAATAAAATGGCGTCCTAAGGGCGGCCATTTTGAAAACGTGTGTCCCGTATCTGACGGAAACACTCATACAAGCTAAGTTTTTGGATCGTTTTTGTCACTTTTCTAGTCGAAAAATGTCGTCAAAACTATCTCCCTAGCGTACTATACTGGTTGGTTTTTACCTCAGGTGTAACAAACAAACTGTATATCTCGTCCTTTGGTTCGTAATGATACTTAGCGTTGGTAAAGAAAAATCCACACGTCTATCTCATCTAGAAACCAAGGAGGATAAGGATAAGGATGATTATCGTGTGACGTCACCGAATGGGTGAGTCCACTCGGGGATCGGGGTTTTTGTTATTTATTCATTTATGTGGGACAAAATGACTATTGGTTTTTTCCGCATCTCGGGATCGATGCAAGAAGTATCTTAATCAACATCGGAAACGGTAAGATCGACCGGTGTACTGAGTCTCCAATTTTCTATGCTTTACCTCACTTGTTCTGCTCAAAATTAAAAGGGGGCATATCTGAAAGTAAAATGTTATAATATGGCTTTAATTTGCTAAACATTCATGTTGTAATATCAAATGGCAGAAGTGTACTAGTGCTATGTATTTCCTACTGGCAAATCAACTAGCAAAATTTATTTTTCGTCTGTCTTATTTTTGTGGATCCAGCCCCAACACGAAATTAAAGACACAAAATGTTCAGTACCGCAATATGAACAAATCTCTATACTGTCCATTTGGCTCCACAGTTGACACATGGATTATGAATGATGATGATGTGATTGTTTGAAATAAAGAGTTTTTGTTGCATTATGCGTATACATGATGTTCTTTTATTATCTGTGTACATTCAGGTGGCCAAATCAGTATAGATGTGTTTCCTACTGGCTGGGATAAACGCTACTGTCTACGCTATGTAGAGAACCAATTCAAGACTATTGTATTTATTGGGGACAAGACTTACAAGGTAGGAGAACTTCTGTAATTAGACTAAGCCATTTAAAGTCTGCATTCAGTAGAATATGACTTTCAGTTTCAAATGGAATTAGCACATTACATGTTAGTCTACTGTAGTAGACCACTTTAATTTATCATCCCCTAATCCCTCTGACCATGGAAAATCAATCCTGTTCTGATCCAACAGCTTGGCCATCCATAAGACAAGTGGTCTACTATATTTAGAATACCCAATGAACTATGCACTCTAATACTGGGTATGATGTTACCTCATTAAAAATGCAGCCTTGGTTGTTTATGCACAGATTTTGTGGTTTATGTTACCTGACCCAGATAGAGCTACCCCACATGGGTTGGGTTCAGTGAACACAGTGGGTTGGGCTAATGCATAAACATGTATGCTTGCCTATCTGTTATTGGTTAAGATATACCACCCACATTGATTTTTACTTCATTAACATTCATCTCAGATTTGAGATAAAAGAGGTTGAGTCTATGTGTTAAGATATAGTGGGTCCCACAGGTCATATTCAACTACAGCAGTCCCTCTTTTCTCTGGGCAGGGCAGTCACTGGAGATGTATTATGTTTTATGCATGGAAAGGTATGAATTGTTTATCAAAAAAGGGGGAATGCAGAGCAGTCTAATTACATGTAAGTGTGAATGTTGAAAATTCCAACCCAAGAGATCAATTTTAAACACATTTTTATAAACGTAATCAGACTTCTTGACCCCCGAACAAAAGGACTTCCTTTTGTTTGTTGGACATGTTTTGGTCTGTTCCCTTAGCACAGCTTTGTCAATAATTACATTATAATTTTGGATTTGTTTTTATTGTGAGGTGGCTTTATATACAACAATCATGATGCTTGTGTTTCCTGCTGGGCTCAAAATGAACCAAAATTGCATACAGGATTACTTTAATACTCTTCTCTAATGACATGTCAATATCCAAATGGTTACCTTACTGACACAACTGAAAAATATACTGGCATGGATCTGCTTGCTCTATCACATATCACAGCCTGGTGATTTTGGCAACATAGAGTTTAAGGCACGTGAAGAAGTCAAAACAAATGAAGGTATTCGTGAGAGAGTGTTAGGGCGTATGTGTCCCTGTTCGCCTATGTCGGGGTGTGTTTATGTTCGTTGGGTACAAGTGTTAACTGCTTGGTTACTGACATGTGTTTAGACCAGAGTATTGAAGTAATCCTGTGTGTAATTTTGGTTCATTTTGATGACAGGATTTTAAGATATGACATTGTGAAAAATTAGCAAGTTTATTATTGAAATTCTTTCTACTTACCTTTCTTATCTGTTCTCCTATAGGGTGGTAACGATCATGAGATATTTGACGATTCCAGAACTATAGGATACACTACCGATGGACCAGAAACTACCAAGAAATTAGTGGCAGAGGCTCTAGCAAAAGTGTAATAAATTAGGTCTTGTACATTAAACCCAGTGTCCTACATACGCATGTGTTTAAAGATGACACATACACCCCATGAAACAGCTGTCTGAACCGGTTCACATCGCTGACTCACAGAGAGGGAAAGAAAATAGTATAGCTATCCCTCTATTCTGATTTGGAATGAGGGGTTTGCTTCTGAGATTAGTCAAATTAATGCCTCGAACAAGTATTAAATTGTATATATAGCTGTTGTAATGTTTTATGCAACTCAGAAATAGATCAAATTCCTAATTGGAGGCCATAGCAATGCATATTTACTGATTAGGCTGCTGAAGTCTGGTTAATTTTTGTTAAGGTCAAATAATATTTATTCCAGTGTCATAAGACAAGCAAACCTCTCTTCCAAACTAAGACACTGGGTTAACAAAAGTATAAAGGATTCCACATGTGCAGCTATCTGACTTATTGATTGTTTACCAGGCAAAAAAAGGTGGGAGGGAGGGATTTTTCAATAATATTTGACATCATTTTTAAAATGTTGTTATATTGCTTTTTCTTATAAAACGTTTTAAAAACATTTTGAATTAACGTTTTTAAAACATTTTTATGTTTCCTGGGAAGCTGATTGACTTCAAGGCAACTTTGACATTCCAACGCTTGCAGCAATTGTGCACTGCTAGCAATTTTGAAAATGCTACTAGTGTTTAATCACCAGCGATGACATGATTCCATCAGCCAATCAGAACCCTACTTCTGTATGTACACAATATACATTGGCTCTATTGTCAGTATCAAGGAATGCTTGTTAAGTGTGTGAAATACTTCATAGTAGACTGAAGCTAAATACAGTCTCAGTGAGTAGTATCACAAACCACAATGTGTCTCAAATTGTAGACAACTCTGACACAGTGACATGTCTGAGTTCAGAAATGCAGGGATGCCAGTTTTCAGGTAATTATCCGATTTCCTACTTTCTGATACTCCAAATTTCCACACTTTTATTTATTTTCAGCCGATTTTGAGACTTTATAGCCCAAATTCACACACTTTTTCAGGCACTTCAGGCCACAGGCATCCCTGTAAAATGGGCTATTCCAGTTGAAATTCATACACCCCCTGCGGAAGACATGACCTAAAGCTCCCACATCGGGAGTGCAGATTTCAAATGTAGTCATCCATTCAGGTACCCCATTTGAAATTCTCACTCCTTGTGTGGAAGATTAAAAACATGTCTTTCATAGGGGGGGTATGGATTACAGCTGGAATAGCCTAATTACGCCAAATGTAAATTCCCTTAATGTTGGCCAATATAGCTAACCCCTGGAATATTCTTGATACTTTTGTCTCATGACCTCATCAACATGCACTGACACACATATTTAAATGAGCAATTTCACAAATATTACTCCAAATGTCAATTTGTATGATCAATTCACAGTCTGTTGTGAGCCACCTATTACCATGCATATTATTTTGATTTCAGTGTACCATAGTTGCTTTCACACACAAAAAAAACTGACATTGATGGGACAAATTATGTGATTTACGATAGTATAAACATACTTCCACCTTTCAATTGTATTTTATGAAGGAATTCTTTCATTAGTAGTAATTATTTTTTTATGGGAGACGGGAGTTCTCTTTCAATTATTGTTTTGTGTCTTTACTGCTCTTACATGTTGGAATGCTGAACAGGGTTGCCAAACCCCTGGAATTCAAGCCCAATTAGGTGATTTGAACTACCCTCCAATTTTGGGCAATTTGGAGCTTGAGTGGAGACATTAGTTTTGAGGTCTTTTCAGTGAATTTGCTACAAAAATGTTTGAGTCTGATTCCCAGAAAACCATACAATGTTAAACACGAATGGACTCAAACTGCCCTCTAAAATTGACATTTGACTAGTTAAAATTTGATGGATTCTTTTGTTTTAATTTAGATTTGTTTGCCTTTTTGATCACATTTATTTTTCTGCTTTCACAAACACCCCACACACTTGTATGTGAATGGTAGGGTATTCTAATGGATAACCTGTGCAACTTCCAATGGGCTATTCCATGTAAAATCCATACTCCCCCTGTGGAAGATGTCAGGGGGGAGTATGAACACATTAGGCAACTCGATTTGAATTTCATAAAATCCTCTGAGAATGATTCAACCTGAATCTCCCCACAGAGGGAGGGTGAGTTTCAAATAGAATTAGTTTATGTGCAATTTTAAAAGGAATAGCCCAATTGTTTACCTAAAGTATACCTCATTGTGCCCATTATAACTCCTATTTTTGAAGATATTCTAAAGAAAAGATACTTACTGTAGACATGACCTTTTTCTGAGTGAGGTTTAGGAAAATTGTTATATTTTTTACTGTAAATGGCAGTATTCAATAATGTTGATTTGTTTACATACATTATAGAGATACACTTTGTAGACATTCCATCCCAAGCTTGTGTGTACTAATTTATCTACCAAAAATTTAGGGGGGTGAAATAAAATGTAAAATTACACATTTGTAGAAATATGTATGCACGTTTAAGACAAAATGTACTAATTAATTGTAATTCATTGAAGTGAATTTGTGATGAGATTTTTTGTATCAAGCAGCTGTGTGTTAAATTGCATGTTATTTGTAAGTCAAACTTAGAGCCACATGTCTTCACCATACCATACTTATATGGAAATGCAAACATTTGATTTATTTACACACTGAGGCAATTTCCAGTAGAATTTCTTGAAACAAAGTATTTTGAGCCCTTAATATAGTTGGTATCTGAATGACTATTTTTCCCTGGTTGTTTCTACTTATTTTTCTATAAACAGAGTTATACTGTAAAATATAGCAAATACTGTACTAGTAGGTAGGGATTTTGTAAAACATCTGCTCTTTGTATGAAACACCTGCAAGTTCTGCGTCACTCCGAGGGAAAAAAAAGAGTGCTACACCCTACTGTGCAGGCTGACTGAATATATATATTTTAGTACACTTTTTTTAAAATTTGTTGATCCCTATCATTATTGCAAAAGTATTTGAAAAATTACAAGGATTTATGTTACTTGTTTTATTTGTTTTAGAAAGTCCCTTTAAATCTCTATTTTTGGACAAAAAGGACAGTATTAAATTTGTAATGTCAATGTGGTATTTTACTTATAAATATACTGCTGTAATTCATATGAGCTGTAATATTGCTATAAGTATGACCCAATCTATTAAATTATTGTAATGTTGACAATTGGTAATAAAATAAGGCCACCAGATAACAAAAAGAATAGAAAGTTGAGTATTGTTCTGTGGAGTTGTGTGGAACTGTTCATTCATGTATGCTACATGTGGTCTCAGTGTTCTTAAATAATATAATAATAAATCACTCTACTTACTCTTGACTGACTTTATTAAAGTGTGATAATATTTATTTTTTGATTTATTATATTGAACTGACACAACTAGCTGATCAATTCATAATAGAGAATATTTTATATTTTCGAAGCCGAGGACCAAGCAAATATTTAGACCAAGGAATAAACTTGTCTTGACTTTTTACTAATATCCTATTATCAAGAACTGTGTTATGTTGAGCCAAGTATGGTATACGAGGGGGTATCAAAAAGTTTTAGAAATCGCCCAGAAGTGAAAGAGCTATATCAATGAAATTTTGTCAGTGCAATCACTGGTCCTTATATTACATTATGGTCCAAAAATGGTCTCATAGGTATGTTTACTTTTTTTACAGGTGGCACTAGATGCCAATAACCCGCTGCCCCAGTTACTGCGCATAAACTGCAAGATTGAGAAAATTGAGGCAAGCAGCATTATTAAGATCCTGCTTTTGAAGGGTTGCAGTGCCTAGAAAATTGATGATGAAATGAAAGTTATCTTCGGTGGTGATTGTGATATGTCGCTGTCGCTTTTTGGAAAAGGAATTTTTATTTCATCACAGATTTTTTGGGCACTGTAACCCTTAAAATGGAACTTAATCATGTTGCATGCCTCAATTTTCTTCATTTTGCTGGTTATGAGGTTACATAGGCAGGTAGTGACATCTAGCTCCTATAAAAAAAAGTAAACATACTTATGAGACCATTTTTGCACCATAGTGTACATAAGGACCAGTCATTGCACTGACAAAATTTCATTGATATAGCGCTTTCACTTCTGGGCGATTTCTAAAACTTTTTGATACCCCCTCGTATGTGTCAGTTTGATAAGAAAAAGTATAGTGTGTTTTGTACAAATTAAAGGTGATTTTTCCAATTGTGTGTGTATAATTAAGCTACTTAAATATTTAGATGAAAATTTTGATAATTGCATATTAAAATTGTAATTTTATCATTTTCAGGGTGGGCCATGGAAAACCTGGAAAGTCAGGGAATTTTGCTTGTGCATTTTCGAGGCCTTGAAAGTCATACATTGTAGGAAAGGTTCATCTTTATTAGAGCAGACAGGGAAAGTGGGAAGTTTTGAAATTGTTTTGTATTGAATTTTTTAAAGTATACATTTTCAGATATTCAAGAATTTACAAAAAATAAAGTATCTAGTTTTGTATCTTTAGAACATAAATAAACAGATTTCATCCATTTGAAAATTTAAGGCAATTTGTTTGGTGGACAAACATGATTGGTATGGAAAATCAAATTTTGCACTTTTCTCAAAAAGGCTAATTTTTCAGAAATAAGAAATATTGGATTCCTGGCGTAATTTCCTGTATGTATGAAAATGTGTATTTGTATGTACTTATCATCATTATCTTTCAAGAAAGAATACAAAGCAGTGTATGAAATTTCCCACTTAAAGTGATCCTGCCTGCCTCCTTAAAAGTCATGGACATTC
This sequence comes from Amphiura filiformis, assembly GCF_039555335.1. Classification (NCBI taxonomy): domain Eukaryota; kingdom Metazoa; phylum Echinodermata; class Ophiuroidea; order Amphilepidida; family Amphiuridae; genus Amphiura; species Amphiura filiformis. The sequence goes on from NC_092631.1 coordinate 82,880,290, forward strand.
ATGGAATTAAGGAAGTAAAAAACTGTGATTATGCTGTGAGGCTAACATAGCATTGTTGTACATGAATGATTTTCAGTCGCTTGTGAAGGAGACAAAACAATATTATAGGTTTCACTGCTTTGATGGAATTTTGTCTATTTATAGCATGCAAATAATAAATTACATACCTCAAACTTGACATGCTTTCAAAAATTTACAAAAAAATCATTGTGTTTAAGCTTTCAGCTACATGTATACAGACATTTTTATGTCACAAGTAGTAGAGTACTATAATCCGTCCAATATAAGGTGAAACATAACCTTCACCAAAATGCTCACATCTTACACAATGGATAAAGGTCATGTTGCCAACTTATGGTAGAACATGCTGTAGGGGCTGTGCAATAATTATGAGCCCTGGGGAGGGTAAAATTGGGGGGGAGACATTTTTGGCGAGCTGAAAGGGGGAGCAATTTTGGCAAGCCTGGGGGCAAGTGATTTGTGGCACACATTTTTTGAGCGCCTTTAAATAAAACGCTCTAAAAAGGCTTAGGAAAACCGTACGGAAACACTTTAATATGCAACATGTATATAGACCATTTAAAGTTTGCAAATTGGGATCCCAAAATTTGGCATTTATAAGGGGGGGCAAAGAATTTTGGCAGGCCAAGAGGGGGGGCAAGCAATTTTGGCAGGCCGAGGGGGGAGCGATATTTGGTGAGCCGTTTGGAAATTTTACCCCCCCCCCACCGGAGGGGCTCATAAATATTGCACAGCCCTTAGTTAGAACTCATTTAGTAAAAGATGGAATAAACTTTAGAGAGGATGTATGACATAAAAGTTAATGGAGGTGGTCATATTCTACTTTTATACTGAGCACACTTTTGTAGTGAAGGGTGGGGGAAAATCCAAATTTTTGTCCCCGTTTGTCATTTTTTGTCCCATATTTAGTCATTTTAATGGCACTTGACTCTTTGCCGTCCCCATTTTATCCTTGAAAATGTCTGTGTGTAGGTGAGGAGGGAGGGTAATTACCCCCAGCTCCACCCCACCCTGGCTGCACCATATTATTGTTTGGGTGTTGATTGTATTTTCAATGTGCACATGACATGTAGTAAAAAAATCCAGGCCTTTGATGTACAAGCTTGAAACAATATTAAATATTAAAAAGTCAAGATCGACAAGAACCTTCCATTGCTTATATTTTGTATTTTGCATTCCTGAATAAAGGTTGATGTAACAATTGCATTTTCCTAAAAGGTATCCAAGAAATGTTCTGAAATATTCTATTCACTGTTACCGTATATACACAAATTATTTGCTGCGCTGTAAATTTACAAACCTCTGCAAATTTATCAGAAATGGTCCGTAAGAATCTACAGTAAAATTAATTATGTGAATTACTGTAAGGATATGAACAATTTCAATATTCTTGGAGAAAGTTAATTATTTCTACAGAAGTTTTACATAACAGTTTGTGCAACTCAAGGGGCTATTCAATGCTCCTCCATATCCAGCAGAGCTGTATGGGCGAGCATAGCGAGCCTGAAATTTTTCTTGAGTTGATACCCTCTTTCAAAAAACTGGATCTGCCCCTGCCAAAGTTTTTTGGGTGATGAAGGCTATGGTTTACATTTAAAGTTCCACCTGCTATATGCAATGATATCTGTTTGAGTTAAAACGTGGTGAATTGATCATAAATGTTTTATTTATTATATGACGACACTAAAAATGTTATATTTATTAAATTACAAGACTAATAACATCAAAATAAAACTTTTAACTTGGAAGGTTCTCTGAAATAATTGAATAAAACCGGGAATAAAACACCAATATTGACACAGAAAAAATTGTTCGTCTTCTGTAAATTGTGTGGTAAAAAAAAACCCGTACCCACAGTTTTGGTCCAGTTCTTTAACGCTGATCAGCATCTGAAATGGTGAAATAGTTAAAGGGTGTTTTTTTTATAAAAAAAAAACTCACCTGACCTTCGGGGATGAAGGTGGGAGAAATCGTTTTAAATTTGGTCCATCAGATATGATGAGGAAACTTGCATTTTTCATGAAATTTAGCTAAAATTATGTATCAATTCAACATCGGGATTGCTCTCGAGTCAAGCAATTTAATTAAAAATTACACATACCAATATGATCCCAATTAGATAGTGTTCTTAAAAATAGTTTTAAACCGACCTCAAGCTTAATTAAGCTTTAAAAAATTATAGTTCAGTAGTAAATAAGCTGAACACGGTGCTCACAATATGCCTCTTATTTTCAATATTACACATTTTAGTCTCTAATTTACTGCTCGGTAGGCACTTTGAGCATTCAATTATCAAAATATATAAGGCAATGTTTTCTCATTATATTTTTTGCGATATCTCTCAGAGCCCTTCATTTCAATGTAAAATGTTTTGTACCACAATATTAGTTGTATAACCACTTTGCCATTTCCTTCAAATACAGTACTGCCATATTCAACGAAAAACGTAATGCGTTATACCCGTTCTGCACCAAGTTCCAAGTATACTCCCTATTAAAAACAAATAAGGTTTTGAAAACATATGAAAGAAGATCACGATACTGATGTAACCAATTTAGTTCGAGAATCAGGTAGCGGCCACACACCCGGTATGGTTTTCAATTACTAATAATATCAGTAAAGTGACGTTGAAAGCAATAATTACATGCATTGAGACAGGAAATGTGAGATCCAAATAAAAACGGTATAAGTCTTTTTGTGCTCAACGTACACGATTAATTCAGTTTTGTGTTGAATTTGTAAAAGTTGCTAAAACCATCATACATAGGAATATGTAGCATAAATGGAAATGACAAGGACATTGCGAGATTTATGATACGTAACGCACCGATTTTGGCCAGTGTATTTTGATTTCCATTTTTTTTTTTTTAAAATTAAAATTTCCCATCACCAGGTATTCAGAAATAGGTACTCATTGTCGTAACACAACTAATATTTTGTTGATAACATACTGTTATCCTCATCTCGGTAAAAGGGTACTATTACAGGATTTTTTTTACAAGAACAGTTCTGCGCGCGGGTTCTACAAACACTGCGTCGCTATGTATGGAATGGAATTGAAGAATTTGAATACCTGGATATTGCTCCCATTACAACGTACAAGACGTGTTTATGAATGTTTCTTAACATCTCAAAAAAATTAACTAACCCCCCTTAAATCATGGCCATTATTCAAACACGGGCTATCGTATTACAAATCTGTAAAATGCGTTGGAAGCGGAATTTATTTCTGCGCATTTTGACACCTCATTTGATACGATAGCCCAGAAAACAATAAAACACCTGTCAATTTAATGTATGAGGTCCAGATTTGAAAGTTGACTTACAACAATACAAAAACACTAAGATGTCATTACGCACAATTACATTTCAATTTTACAGAACTGTTTCGTGAAATCTTAAAACAAGACCTCACTTTTTTGAAACCAAATCTACATTTGGTTTCAGAAGAGTGAGGTCTTGTTTCAAGACCTCACGAAACAGTTCTGTAAAATTGCAATGTAATTTTGTTTCTTGTTTGTAATCATTATAATGCTCCTAAATGATTGAGTACTCTATCAATCATTGGTTTTACTATCGCTTGCAAAACACACCTAGGCATAAAAAACATTTTTATGCCAATATTCCATGAAATTGTTTTGGCGATTCCGTTGAATCGATTTTTCCTTGTGCGATTTTCATCTACAGTTGCACCCAAAAATGGTTTAAGTTACCCTTTGCAAGTCTGTGCCATCAAAAATAATATCTCTGTTTCCTTGTAATCCATAACAATCGGTGGTTTCTATCGAAGTCATTATAGGGGTACCCATAATTATGTTATTAGTTTTACTAGCATTTACAGAAAATTTGTTTGCTTTAACCAATTGCTTACTTCGGATAGCTGTTTATTATTATCGACGTTTGATAAGCTATGTCATTACTTGAGTATAATATTGTCGTATCATCAGCAAATAATACAAAGTATAATATTATATAGTCAAGGTGTTCGCTACGTCATTTATACACAAGATAAAGAGTAAAGGTCCTAATATTGAACCTTGAAGGACTCCACAAATTATACTTTTATGTTTACAATTTTTATCCTTGAAATTCACATATTGTTTTCTTTCACTTAAATAGCTCTTGAACAAGTCGTAAACAGTTGGTTTCATCTTCGTCGTCGTTGTTCTCCTCCTCCTCCTAGTTAGTTGTCACGTCAGTGGTTTTTAGGTGTGCCACCCGGATGACAACAAATCTGCCAAAGAAATTGTACAGGAATAAAAATAATGTTAAGGGTAGACGAGGTATTGTTGATTTTTATTATCTAAATCAATATATTATTGAAAAATAACACTTTGAAACTTTGAAACTCTACAAATCATATACTTTGAAAACTTGCTTGATTTATTGTTGTTAACATGGTTGATTAGTTATGTACATTTTACAAGTGTTGTTTCAGGCATCTTTACAACAAAATAACTCAAGAACCACAGGACCTACATAAGTATATCTGTGATATTTGAATTCTTCTACACACTCGCTATGAAATGATTGATCAATGCAAATGATGCTGCGAACTACCAAATCGCAGAGGTTTAAAATAGTTGCTAACCTTTAGACAGATTTGGTGAATACATTTAAATGTCAACCTGCTTTTATCCCCCCCGGGGGGGGGTCACTCCCATTGTGGCCTGTACACCATCCGCGATAATGAAAACGCGTATAAAGGGTCGTTTTTCGTGGGTAGGCACGATACGCGCGTATCTCGCTTAGGGTGTCAAAAACATGAAAAATTGGAAAAAAGGGTAGCAAAATTGCAATTGCTAAATACGCGGAAATGAAATTTAGGGTATGAAATTTGATGTCAGGAATGAAATCCCTGTTTAGGGTGTCGTTTTAGCCAAGGGTTAAATCCTTGTTTAGTGTGCTTTTCAAAAGTTGATTATCGCGGATGGTGTACAGGCCACAATGGGAGTGACCCCCGGGGTTTTATCCAAATAAAAGTTACCCAGACTTTGAATCTAGTTGTATTTATATTTCAACGAGTTAGTTGTTACGTCAGTGGATTGAGGTGTGTCACCCGGATAGCTACAAATCTGTTAAAGAAATTGTATAGGAATAAAACGTAAAGGCAGACTTGGATGAATACATTTAAATGTCAACCTGCTATTATCCAAATGAAAGTTATCCAAACTTTGACATTTACGTGAAAATCTGTAATAATCGGGGTAACAATGGCCTGATTTCCGTCATAGTTTGAGAGAATTTGATGAACCATGAAATCTGTCAATAAAGGTGCTAACCAATATATTGCTACATAAGGATACACTAATTATTTCACCAGAGAGTTCACTTTAAATAATTATTTCAAAATGCACTCATTGAGGCGTCTCTTGTTGTAATAATGTTCATTAGTTTAAAAGATCATTATAATGTTATAATTACATACCAACAAAACCGACAAAATAATATGATTATTTGTAAGGACTGGACTAAAGTTGAACTTCACAATGTAAACAAAATTTAGTGCATGAAAAGTTAATTGTAGGTTAACTGTACAATCTATTGTTAACAAAGTAGCGTTAAAATCGAGTATCAATCCTAATATTTTCTTCATTGTATTAAAGTCGTGCAAAGTGACTAGTTTTCAGTTATTAACGCCGGTACTAACTGGTATAGAAACAACTCGTGGGCATGCTGGACATGCTGGATATTGTTAGGTAACCTGGAAAACTCTGGAATAATGCGACCAAGTTTTTGACATGACACATTATGTTCTCAAAACACCAACGGTGAGTTTGTTTGCTTGTTGTACAACATGAATTGAACATAATTCCAACGTTTGGAGTCAAGTGCTTATTCAAGTGCATGGAATTGTATAGCTTTCTATAGCAAATGTTTGTTACTGTCCGGGTACCCGAACGAATGTTAAAATTCTCGCTGATATGAGCAGATTTATCAGTTTCAAATGCAGTACAAAATCTCGTAAGTATCAAAAGTATCAAAACCAAGTAACATTAACAGGTGAATGACGAATACCACAGAATCCTACTACATAACTATAATGATGCCATACTTTTCAAAAGATCGTCTTTCTTTTTGTTAAGAATGTTTTTCCTTAGATTTTGTCACTGCTACTTATAAATTTACATAGACTACCAGTATATGCACATCTTGGCCATGGATGGCTTCAAAGAGTACCAACTTCCCTTGACTGTCATTTTTGAGGACTTTGACTCCATCAACAAGTCCGTCATGTTCTCAGTGCTGCGGCCGGAATACCAAAGATTTAGTGCCATCCAGGTGCTCTACAAGGACTCTAATACTATAATACTGTTTATAGTAAATGGAAGTAGATCTGAGCCTTTCCAAGTAACAACTAGAGTTCTTCAGGGTATAGACTACATGGTGAAGAAATCCATTTCGGAATATCGGTCAAGAAGGTATCCTGCTAAGATGCTGAATGACCTTGACTTCGCTGATGATATTGCCTTATTGGAATCTTTCATACCCGGGACCAGTCACAGCTTACAAGGATTGCAACTGCAGCAGCATATCTAAGTCTTAGTCATTAGAGCATCCAGGATAGAATATATGACTGCAAACATCGGAGCGATTTGGATAGTTTGCCCCCCCCCCCCCATTTGATCGGTGATTCTAGTACGCCCCTGATCCTACCCTTGATTAACCTCATAAGAATTTCATTGACGGTCTTGTCCCCAAGGTCTTGCCATACCATTTTTCTTACATTATCCGGCCTGCTTCTGTTTTCCCACGTTATCTCTTCCTTTCTTGTCTAATCCTGCATAGGATGGCATTTACGTGTATTCGTGTGTTTGCTTCAAATTTCACAGAAACCCAATGAATCACATATTTGTAGTTATCTTCTGGATATATTACTGCTACGGATACTCAACAGGGCCGCCAGATAACGATGTCTCGGTGTGCAGGGATATGGTACCACAACACGGAATAACAGTTAACCCCCAGGCAACACACCCACCGTACGCGATTTCTGTTAACACGACAAGATATATGCCAGGATCTGTCATAGAAGGTATTTTTTTGCTTGCTTTTGTTTGTTTGTTTTTAGATTACTTAACTACAACCCTTAATCATGTTAATAATATTCGATAAAAAGGGGACTATGAGCTTCTGCTGTACATGTATGTGTTTCCAGCTCTGTACAGGGGATTGAAAACATAATATCTCTTCCGAAGGACGGAATACTATCATAGTTCATTACCCCAATTCTATGAAGAGAGTCTGAATTATTTAATCTACCAATGTTGTCAGGTAGCAAAGACTTCTGTTCCCAGTCAATATTCCTGCAGATCGCCATTGCCGGGAAATGAACCCGGGATCTAATGCATCAAAGGCGAGAACCCAACCATTGCCACACACCCTCCTTGGATAACAACAACAACAACAACAATTATAATAATAACAAAATAATAATAATAATAATAATCATGTAGCCCTGATTTGCGATAATGTTAACAAATTTTCCATAAATAAGTGTCTGAGTGTAAACTTAGCTTCCACCCAGATAGTCCAGATTAAGGTTGGTCTGAACCCTGGAATTATGGAAACTTTCGGGCCTCATAACTTCTAAATTGTTGGTCTAAAGTATATAAAAGTATACATATTTAGAATGGCAAAGACTTGATAAGTTTATCTGTGAGGTCAAATTTGGGCCAAAATGGCACTTTTGGCCCAAAATCCCAAAAATAACGGTTTTTGGCCCACTTCTTTTTTGTGCACCGTAACAAAAAAATTCTTGGGCCAAAAGTTTTTGAAACTAATTTTTAAAAACTAGATCAAAATATCTAGGACCCGTTTTTTCATTTTTTGAATTTTGACCAATTTCACCAAAAATATTTGAAATTTGTGCCAAAATCGGGCTTTTTATGATTTTTTGAAAAATCAGCATTTTTTGACCATTTTTGGCGCAAATTTCTCAAAGTTAGTCGAAATTCAAAAAATGAAAAACGGGTCCCAGATATTTTGATCTTGTTTTTAAAAATTAGTTTCAAAAAAAATTTGGCCCAAGAATTTTTTGTTACGGTGCACAAAAAAGAAGTGGGCCAAAACCATTATTTTGGGGATTTTGGGCCAAAAGTGCCATTTTGGCCCAAATTTGACCTCTCAGATGAACTTATCAAGTCTTTGCCATTCTAAATATGTATACTTTTATATACTTTAGACCAACAATTTAGAAGTTATGAGGCCCGAAAGTTTCCATAATTCCAGGGTTCAGACCAACCTTAAGGTTGTCCAACAATGTAAACCTACGATAATCGCTGTCTCATTAATTTACCAATGTATGACAGTTACCATAGGCCGCAATCTCTCTCATCCTGCAACGACTTTTCGAGGGTTCTTTCTTCAAGCTCGCCTTGCGCCAGTGTCATACTCCACACACAACGACGAGGATATAATAGCAGATAAAGGACTAGGAGAGTTCCTAACATCGCCTCCAGGAACTAAACTGCATGACTGCACAGACGGATTCCATGTAAGTAATTGTGGCAAGTGTTAAAATCAACAAATAAACTTTCAAATATTACGCTGCATATCCGTTAAAGAAATTGGCATATTTCACCAACGTTTTAATTTAACTTGGAAAATGGGTGTAATAATTCAATCATCGCCTCCAGAAACTAAACTGCATGAATGCTCAGAAGGATTCCATGTAAGTAATTGTGGCCAAGTGTTAAAAATCAACAAATAAACTTTCAATTATGTTAATATTACGCTGCATATCCCTTAAAGAAATTGGTATATTTCACCAACGTTTTAATTTAACTTGGAAAATGGGCGTAATAATTCAATCAACCTTATTATAGTGAACAATGCTTGCAGCATAATTATAGTGAACATTTTCAGTCGTCCAGTCGTTAGAATCACAAAGTTTTGAATTAAATCAAATACTGGAACTTACATTTTTTGCAACTTGCTACGCTGCGTCTGAAACCATCAGGCAACTGACCCGCTGGGCTGGTCATGTGACACTTTGAGACGGCTAGGGATCGTCTTGATGGCCCGGTCCCATGCGTGAGATAAGCTGTGTCTCAGTCCCCCTTTCTTGTTAAGTGACGGCTGCTCTACTCTCTCCCAGATGGCTTCCTTGATGCCTCTCCTATGTCACTGTTCCTCCTTATCGAGAATCACTGCGTCGTCGGTGTCAATATTATGACTAGCGTCTTTAAGGTGAAGGTACACGGCGGAGTTCTGGGCCTCGATTGTACTGGGCCTCCTATTGAGTCTAGCTTTCAAGCCGGTTTTCAAGTCCACGGTTTTGTTTCGCCAACATAGGCAGCAGAACAATCAGCGTCACCGCACACTAATCCATACACTATGTTTGAGCGTTTTTCTTTTGCCACGAAGGGTGTTATTTGGCTTAAATGACGAGGAAATCACAAAAGCTTTGAGGTGTTTCTTTACAAGTTCTGACAAGTTTATCTTACGTAGAAACAAACAGATAAAAAGTAACCCAGATCTGATGTTATTTCTTCAGAATGCTTGGTCTCATTCGCAAGCTACCGACAAATCTACAGTCAGTATAAGATGGCGAGCTCCGAGTCCTCCGCAACCACCATATTATATTGGACCATTTCGATTCAGGTAGTTATATTGAAAATCATGTTAAAATTATTCATTGTTGCTTATTTTTGATAACACCATGGTACAATGGATTAATAGCACATGTTTAAGACAGCCAGGTGATGATTCCTCAGGTATATGCCTTCACTTGAGGTTGTACGCCTAGGTTCAACATGTTCAAGATAATGTCATCGGAGATATTAAGCGTGATAAGTCATAAGAACTCCTCAATTAAAGGCCCATTCTGTGATTTACTCATCTGGATGATCGTTAAAATCAGAATTCAGATTTTGGTACCTTTGTCATTGTAAATAGATGTGTTAATATAACTTGCTAGTGTTCGGCCGAAAGCCGTACATGTATATTTAAGACAAAATAAGGTATTTTCTTGAATCTGCAATTTAGATACTGACATTATATAAATTAGCCACATGTATTTGTATTTGGGGCTTCAACTTCGTCAATACTGCTGTTTTCTTCGGTTTGTTGCCAAATGTTTCATATCAATTTGAATGACTTATCCTTCACTTTTAAGCAATTTATAAACAATCTTAATTTTTTACACTTGCGCTGGGATCACTGAATGGGCCTTTAACATTGAGCGATAGTAATTTACATAGAGACAATCAGGTGACAAAATTTGATTTGCATACTTGTTTTGTTCGTTTGTTTCGTTTTCTTCTCGTATTAATTTTGTACAATCCATTCATTTTTGTCACGTGCAGAGCAACAGTTGTCCGATCTCCAAAGGAGTTATATTGGACAGAAATATATTCTGACTTGATATGTGAAGGTAAGAGGTAAAAAGAAAAACAGTATAACGGGAAAAATATCATCATTACACAAAATGATAATGTTGGTGTTTGTAATTTCCTTTTGATCCTTTGGTTGTAACATTAATATATTATATATTGGCACTTAAAAGGTCATTTCGTGATCCACAGCATCATCCCTCCACTTTTCTCCAAAAAAGTTGACATTTTTATACCATTGGAATTCGTTTAGCAAAAATATCGTGAAATCTCACCAGAACAAAATTACAACATCCCTGCAAACACAAAACGTTTTCGACATCATTCGCAAAAGGTTACAAAAGGTTGTCAGGAAACGTTTAAATGTCGGGTTATATATAGGGTATATTAAGGGTATAAAACGTTTTCATAACATTAAAAAAACATTTTTTGATAATCTACTGCCCAGCAAACACAAAATATTTTACAGAAAATGTCGGGTTATATAAAGGGTATAAAACGTTTTAATAACATTCCAAAAACATTTGTGAAAACTTGATACAAAACATTCTAAACAAAATGTTATTTTGGGGTTGAAAAAATATTTTGCAAAAAATGTTTGCCCTAAATATTTGCAATAACGTTTTAAAAACGTTTTCATGACCTTTATATAACCCGACAGTTAAATGTTATTAAAACGTTTTGAAAAAGACATTTTAAGAACATTTCTGTGTTTGCTGGGTGCAAATATTTTAAAATAATGTTATTTAGTGTTGACAAAATATTTGGCAAAAAATGTGTGCCAAAATAGTTTATAATACCATTTTGAAAACATTAAAAAATATTGTTGTAGTGTGTTTTCATAAAAACGTTTTAAAACGTTTTCATGACCTTTATATAACCCGACATTTTAATGTTATTAAAACGTTTTTACCTAAACCAAAAGCCAAAATATAACTTATTTAAAACGTTTTTAAAACGTTTTTGTGTTTGCTGTGACGCTGTCTATAAAGCAGTGTAATACACATAATCATGCATAACTCGCAAACACAAGATTAGAATCAACTGAAATTCGGGGAAAAAGCTTTTTTCGTGGATATCTATTGAAATATGTCATAAAATGAGGATGCTAACCTCAAGAAATACTCCTTTAATGGCGGGTATCTGGACTGATAACGGCCATCTTGGAGTTTGAATAAGCCAACATTTTTTCCTAATAAGTGACCCACAATTTATTACCTTGGGCTCAATTATAGCCTCAAAATTGATTAATCCGTAGTAATCTTTCCGATTAATAATCTCGCTTATTATAAATGTTGCCAAATGCCGATAGTCAATCAATATTACAGCTAATATCCTTGTTATTACATTCTCTCCACAGCGATCGATTTCAGACCACCAATTATTACAAACTGTCCATCAGATATATCTCACGTGATTGCACCTGGCCAATCATCTGCCCAGGTATCTTGGACGCCCTCTTCGGCGATTGATCCATGTGATGAGACCCCAATGGATCAAATAGAATCGTTCTCAACACATATCCCAGATCAACAGTTCACTGTCGGTGTTACAAATGTTACGTATATCTACACTGATAATGCGGGTAATGAAGCGCGGTGTTCCTTCACAGTCACTCTGGAATGTAAGGAAAATATCTCTTTAAAGTTTGTGAAAATTTTAATTTAAATAGACAGAAAAGGGGCAAGGTATATCAACTCGATGTGGGGAAACAAGTAAATACAGACTAGACGGTACGCAAAGGGGTATACAAAACAATTAAAGTAGGCACTGAAGTAGGTAAAGTTCGATAGCCACAAATTACAAGTTCCAAGGCCCACAGAAGTGTTAAACCAGCAAAAACAACTGGGATCAATGGGAATACAAAAGTGCACTAGAGCAAGTGATTAATGTCACTGTGCACATAAGCAGACATGATAAACCAAACAACAAAAGTAGGCACAAAACGGTCAAAGATCGATCGGGATGAGCGATGGACTTAGTGGACATTGGCGATTAATCTTTCTTGATCAATTAGGGTGCGGAAAGAAATGGCAATTTTTAGTCAAATTTTAGTGTTCTAATCTCAAAGATGGATGATATTATTTATTTAGTCGCTACAGTTGACATGACACCACCTGTAGTAACCGGCTGTCCAGATTCAATATTTGAGGCCGCACCACATGAAGACTCATCCGTGGCTGTACTATGGATAGAACCTACAGCTACTGACGACTCGGGCGTGGCACCAAGACATGCGCAAACTCACACCCCCGGACAGCATTTCCCCATTGGAGTGACAACCGTCAGATATAGTTTTTCTGACGATTTGGGGAATATTGCGTCTTGTTCTTTTAATATTAATAGTAAGTCGATGCCCTGTTTATTTGCATATAAAGCGTTCTCGAACACGAAAAGTACGTACACGTGCTCTTCATTGATCAGACATTCAAATACAACTTAAGTGCCTAAGTCATTACTACATGTTTCTTATTTGCAATATTTGCAATTTTCTGAGTAATAAACCCATAATTAATCAAATTTTCAGCCGCATTCTTCATAACCTTGTGGAATTCATGCATCTCTTTTGATGTATTCCACAAGTCAATGAAGAATGCAGCCAGAAATTTTATTAATTATGGGTTTATTACTCAGAAAATCAAAATTTCAAATGAGAAACATGTAATAATGACTTAGGCACTTTGGTTATGAGGATGACGATATTTGGTTTTGTTTAACAGGGGTGAACATAACTGGTACCTTTCTGTCTTTATGCTTCTTCAAGTATATGAAAGATATTAATTAGGATATGTCTCTAGTATGGGTGCTGATACTTTTCATTATTGAATAACAAATGGTTCACTGCTGGTAACACAATGAGGTCTTCAAGTTGAGTAACTTTAACGTTTTCATACTCATGTGTTAAAAGATTGAAGTATTTCATGGTATGGTTGAACCGGCCCACATGCAAATTAGTTCATCATGGTCAATAAAACATATTCCAAAACTCTTTTGTACAAGTCCAAATTTGACGTTACGTTCCTCAATGACAGTTCTAAATCTGTTCATCAACGGCTGCTTCCTGTTGAATCTGCCGTTTATTGCACTCTTCTTTTGATCTACTTGATCATATGCAGAAGAAAGTGCAGCTGCAACGTTGGGCAGAAATTGAAATTTCAACTACTACCACTAAACTCTCATTATATTCAATTTGGATTTGTATAAAAGAATTTTGCAATATATTTGTAAGTAAATGATGGTATTGAAAATCAACATTGAGGTAACTCATATGGTTACAAGTCAGGGGATCATTTCGTGTGGTGCCATTGCAATGCTGCTTTGTAGCTATTGTTCTACAATTGAATACATGAATACAAAAGCCACCTAAGTCCATGGGAAGTGATTTTGAGAGAAAAACCTGTGTATCATTTTAATTCCTTCAGTTAGATTTACCTGGTCAATATGGTAAATTTTACGTGCAAATGAGTGGATTAACCTGTATTAGGTATGACGATTAGCATTTCAGGGACTTCGTGGGGTTCATTTTAAATTTTGGACTTAGGTGGTTGTTTGAATCATATACAAAGACAACAATGTTAGAATGAGATTACCACTAGTAAGATAATACAAAATAAAGCGCACAGGTATGTATAATGTTGATAAGCATTCTGCCATGTAATATAAACCACACACTTTCCTTTATTAAACCCATTTTTTTTTCAAAAGTCACTCTCTAGCAATGAATGTGTTACAAGTGGACTTTTATACATACTGGATTTTAATCAATGTGTTACAAGACTCAAATCATGGAATTGGGTGATTCTTTCATACATGCTATTTTTCACATGCTCAATAGACACAGAGGATGCATTTGAGTTGTTCTTTCATACATATGACAGGCCTATGTAAAGGAACACTTTCCCATGCTTAACTCAATTTGGTTTAAGTATGGACTTAGGTGGCTTTTGTATTCATATATTCAATTATTTACACTTGCTATTGCTGTTCTTTTTGCTTTTAGTTACCAGAGATACAACTGCTCCAGTTATCGTGGACTGTCCATCTGATATCGTAAGAATAGTGTCTACTGGTACCTCTACTACCACAGTCACTTGGTCGCCACCCACAGCTACCGACAGGTTTACCCCAAGCAATCAAATCCAATGCTCTAGTGCTTTCACACCAGGTTCTCAATTTGAAATCGGAACTACCGAAGTGGCATACATTTGTCGAGATACACTCAGGAATGAAGCCACGTGTCAATTCAATGTCATTGTCAAGAGTGAGTGTTTTGAGAGAATACTTTGTTGGTAAAAGCAAGCTACAAAATAATAATTGACCCTATTATATGTTTTTGTGTTGTTGTTTGTGGGATCAATAAAACACTATGTACACTATAGTTATATTAATTCAAATGAATAATTACGTGAGAGAGACTACTGGAGGCTGCCATTATGATGATTTTTAGATTTTCTGATTTAGCAAATTATTGACTATGCCATCTATGTCCATCTTGTGAGAAATAAAAATATGTTATTAATCATGAAGAACGCATTCACTTGACTCGAAATTATACAGATGTTTATTTAGCACATACGTTCAAGGAATTCCAAGTCTCAAAATCAGTTCAAGAGTTCACTAAAATCTTATCTTTTTAACATTTGACTACGTAAATTTTGGTTTCTTTGCGTATATTTTGTGAAGTTTAAGTTGTCGTGTAACATGTTCAGCTCATTGTGCTCCTGTGACGGAATGCGCTTAAGCATGCCATTCATTCATCCATTCATTCATTCAATTACGTAATGATAAAAAGGTTTATATTATTCACCATGAAAGTACAGTGTATAATATCAACTAAATTTATGATCATTTGATCACACATTATTTGTTATCATTCCAATATAACCACAAGGACAAAGTATTGTATACCCAGAGTTAGGGATTGTGCAATAATTATGTGTACCCCTGGAGTGGTGAATTCTCAAACTAGTCTGCCAAAAATCGCCCCCTTATGACGTGCCAACAAATCTTTGCTCCCCCTACACACTAAGAAATTAAATATATCTGATGTGCGCCAGGATGCAGGCTGCCATCTAAGCTCTGATTATTTCTTTGATTTTATGCTCATCTACTCTGTGAACTGAACTCATATTGTGACTGAAGTACATCTGAAAGCTAAGTAACAACCTAGTTGGATTGTTATTTTGGTTCGTTTGATATATTTTCTGCAATTTGACGCCGATTTCTGATACCTGGAAATGACTCTTTAGGCTGCGATCACATAGAAGTATACGATATACGGTATTCGCTATTCGCTATACGATACGCTCATTCGATCAGGCTGAGTTCACATAAGAGTATACTATAGTAAACTCAGCCTGATCGAATGAGCGTATTTCGTATAGCGAATTAGTGCCCTCTTATGTGACCCG
This sequence comes from Amphiura filiformis, assembly GCF_039555335.1. NCBI lineage: Eukaryota > Metazoa > Echinodermata > Ophiuroidea > Amphilepidida > Amphiuridae > Amphiura > Amphiura filiformis. Next base: position 82,896,059 of record NC_092631.1, read on the forward strand.
GTACTATGAAATTACCTTGCTCGATTCAAGCTATACGCGTGCACCTGCAAAACGTGCACCGTATACCCGAATAGTATACTTCTATGTGATCGCAGCCTTATGTAGCCAAATTCTGCAGACTAAACAACCATTTGTTCATTGACTTGACTAGTATCCTAGGCCCTTGCATGAGTGGTCAAGGAGAGCAATTACATTGATCAGTTTAAATCACTTGTAGCTACTTGTAAAGTGATCTTTCAGCAAATTCACTTTATAATAGATTTCATATTGATCTGATCTTCTTGAGTGGATTTTAGACTTTTACTGTATTGCAGCCTAATCACTGAACTCCTCATAATGGTTCTCAAGCAAGCATTACTTGTAGCTACTTGTTATAATCCTTTTGGGCCTATATGTGATCAACCAGCATGATAACTTGCCTGCATGTTGTACCATAGACAAGGCCTACTGCATTAAACTGCCTGTCATACGTATGGTAAAACAATGTGCCTATCTCAAAACTAGAATCAGCTACTACTCAAACTCATCTGCTACGTTTCATGACCAAATACTGAGAGCTGGTGATGTAGACACAAACCCAGGGCCAGTTAACCATGATCATCAAATAGTCTCACCTAAAGACCACATAAATCGTACTTACACACGTGATCAACTTTTTGAAATTGGAAACTCTTACAAAACTACCGCATTGGCTCCAAATGCCTGGTCCCATATTGTTAATTTAGGTATTAACAGCCGACCCTCTTCTACTCATAGGGGTGTTCGGGGAGGGGTGCGCAAACATGCACGCCCAGTATCCAGACCATTCATGGTGCCCCTGAACAATGATGAATCCTTGGACAATGCTCATAGAACATGAGCAACAAATTCCAGTTTTGCTGTCTGCTAGACGAGAAAAAACTTCCAAACCTAGATCTGTTGAAAAATCAAATCTACGGGATGTGCAACCATCTGGTAGCTTTCTTGATGTTCGAGTATGGAATGCAACCTCCGTAGGAAACAAGACTAACTATATTTGTGACTATGTCCTGGAAGGGATGTTGACATTCTCTTTCTGGTAGAAACCTGGCTTTTCAGTGAAGAATACGCTATAATTCAAGAACTTAAACCAATGGGATACTCATTTCTGAACTTTTCAAGAGGATGTAAGACAAGGGGTGGAGGAATAGGCATTTTGTATAAATCGACTCTCAATCTTACTATTACAGTAACTGAGTGGGATACTAAATTATTTGAACATTGTTGTGTAACAGACTTACAGTCTGGACTTCGGTTTATATGTATTTATAGACCACCTCCTTCAGTTGTAAACAAATATCGTACATCTGATTTCATCAATGAATTTGACAACTTTATTAATGATGTCACCACTATGCCAAACAAGTTGTTGATTTTGGGTGATTTTAACATTCATGTTAATATTCCTACTAAGTCTGAAGTTCGAAATTTCCAAAATTCTCTGTCTACTGCTGGGTTTCAGCAACATATATCTTGTCCTAACCATGAGTCAGGTAATACTCTTGATCTCCTAATATCAAGGGCTGATGATAATATTGTTGTAAACTATAGTGTTAAAGAATCTCTTCTATCTAAACATCATTTTGTTAAATGTACCCTGAGATATAAAAACCATCTCCCAAAAGGTGACCAGTACTCGAAGAGATTTCCGCACACTTGATGATCAGGCTTTTAGACAAGATCTTGACAAAGCTTTAAATGATATTCCATGTTAATGACTTGGTTTGTTATTTCTCTAAATCGTGTGCAGTGACTCTTGATCAACATGCTCCATTTAAAACTAAAAGTAGATCCACTCGTGGTACACCACCTTGGTTTAATGAAGACATTTGTAGTGAAAGGCGTCTGCGAAGACAGCTTGAAAGAAAATGGAGAAAATCAATGCACGAGGAAGATCGTGCTAACTACCATAACCAGCTGCATATTGTTAACACCATGATTGCTCAAGCAAAAAACATCTTTCTTCAAGACCAAGGTGGTGGACGCGAATGCCAAAGATCTTTTTCGTACCATTAGCAATCTTCTCAATGGATCAACCAAACCCCTCCCTGTTCATGATTCTACTGAAGCATTGTGTAACAACCCTTACCTAAAAAACTAGCATTCCCTAGCCACTCACTAGGCATTCCATTGAATGGTAAAGAACTGGTAATGAATGCCTAAATGGTGAATGCTTCCAATACTATAACATTGAGTTAATAGGCGGTTGTTAGCACTCAACCGCCTGTTTGCTAGCCCTCAACCGCTTATAGCGGTTCATAAGTGGTTCATAAGCCCTCCTCAGAGGCGAAATATGTAAATGAGCTAAGCACTCGAACCACTAAGGAGGCATTCGAACCACCAAGGAGGCATTCAAACCGCCTAGCATTTAAACCACCTAGGAAGCATTCGAACCGCTTGGGAAGCATTCCAACCGCCTAGGAAGCATTCCAACCGCTAGGAAGCATTCCAACCGCTAGGAAGCATTCCAACCGCCTACAGGTTAGCACTCGAACCACTTATTTAGCCCTCAACCGCTACTAGTGGTTCGTAAGTGGTTCATAAGCCCTCCTCAGAGGCGAAATATGTAAATGAGCTAGGCCCTCGAACCACTTAGTGGCATTCCAACCGCCTATGAAGCACTCCAACCGCCAAAGAAATTTCCAATCGCCTCAGAAGCATTCCAACCGCCTATAGGCATTCCAACCGCTTATAGGTATTCCAACCACTTACAGGTGAAGCACTTGAACCACTATATAATTACATAGCTATATGCTGGCTAAGCAATTATACGAGAGTGACGAATAGGAATATATATAATATAATGCACTGCAGAAAATTGCACATGGTAAGCCCAGAATGTACTCCATTTTTTATCCATTGTGACAGACGCAGAGGCATTTTAGTTCAGTACATCGTCTGTCTTTGTCGAGTCTATGATATTTTTAGTGTAGACACTAGCGGAGATCAGCTTAGAATTCAGTATTGACATAAGTTGAGTGAACGCAAAGATGTAACATCTGGTGGCTAAATCACATCCGATGGATAAATCACTGCGTCTTTTGTCTATGGAAAAAAGTGAGTAAATTTGAGGCTTGGGCCTTCCAATTCAAATGCAAACTATGCTTCAATGAATTCCCATCACATAAAGGTAGTTGCTTTAGCCCTCTAATCACACGGTTGTATTAGCCCTTGAACGAATATATCAGAATCAAAGGATACAATTATTATTGTCTCAATTAACACGCAAACCATATGCAAACACCAGAAAGCTGGCCACTGCTATGGTTGTTATATAGTTTATCTTTTTTATTCTTTGATGTAATTATCCAAATTGACTCCTGGAAACAAATTAAATAATTCTTATCAACAACTGTGGAGGTCTAAACTATTCCCTTCATAATAAATGATGTCAAAAGTGAAAAAAAAGACAATTTCCCCTAATTTTGTGCCATATGAGTGCTTTTTAGTGAATTTGTGCGTGGTATAAATGTACACAATTATTATTAATGTAATAATAATGCCCCAATATGCTGTAGCTCCTCCTTCCTAACACTAGACCATTCCATATTTCAAGAAACTGCCTACATAAAAACCTATATTCAAAGTTACATCTAGTCATATTTAAGCTTACCTATACTTACACCATCCATATTGTGGCATATTATTGCACACAAAGATAAATATACATGGATCCCATACATGTATGATGTTGTCCACATAATATGGCATTGTCATGTAACATCCCAAATGTAAAGAGTGAAAAATAAGGCCTATAATAAAGCTGGAAACATGAAAGGATTAAGAAACCATCATCTCTGCATTCACACCAGTTCAAAATGGCAGTTAGAAATATATTCCCATCATGCACCTGTTTGACCCTTGGGTCAACCACTAAGGAATGCTAGTCAAGGCTATTAGCAGAATGCCTAATTGAATGGAATGCCTAATACTTAGAAATTTTTCAGTGGAATGCCTATTACTTTAAAAAATTTTAACCGAATGCCTAATACTTAGAAATTTTTCAATGGAATGCCTATTACTTAAGAATTTTTTTAACCGAATGCCTATGACTTATCCGAATGCCACTGAGTGCCTATAGCAAACCGCCTAATCCTAGAACCACTTAGTTATGAATGCTTAGGAATGCCTAAGTTAATAGTATTGAACTTTATTGAGGGCTTAATGAGTAAATAGGCATTCGGAAGCATTCTTGTGAGGCATTCGGAATGCCTGTGAACCAGCTCTATAGGCATTCATTAGCTGCTGAGTGCTAGTGACCACCTAGTACCGCTATCCTTGGCACTCGAGGGCTTGGCGAATACCTACAGAATGCCAAATAGGCATTCATGTTTGGTAAGGGAAGTTTGCATTTTTCTTCAAGGAAAAAATTGACAAAATCCAGGATGAGTTGGAGGAAGTTGGTGCTCCCACTGAGTTAGATAGTAGCTTTTTAGACACAACAACTCATAGATTGCACGTTTTTGAGCCTATTTCTATGGATGAGATCGAAACGGTGATTAAACGCCTCACAAATAAAACTTGTGCTCTTGATCAGCTACCAACATGGCTACTGAAACAAAATCTGCCTGTTGTTGTGCCTACAATAACCCGCATTGTAAATATGTCTCTTGAATCTGGTAATTTCCCTGATTTACTTAAAAGTGCAATGGTTACTCCTATATTAAAGAAGCCTACTCTGGACCAAAACATATTTAAGAACTATAGGCCTGTTTCCAATATACCGTTTATTGCCAAAGTGATCGAGAGTGTTGTGGCATCCAAGTTTAAAGACTATTTGAGTTGCCATGGACTGAATGAATCTATGCAGTCTGCCTATCGCAAAGGGCATAGCACCGAGACAGCACTGCTGAAAGTTCATGGTGATGTCCTGCGTGAGCTTGATGACAACAAAATGGTGCTCTTAGTTATGCTGGATCTCACAGCAGCATTTGATACGATCGATCACAACACTCTTTTTCACAGACTAGAAACGGCTCTTGGAGTTACAGGTCCACCTCTTGCTTGGTTCCGGTCATACATGTTAAATAGATACAGTCAGGTCTCTATTGATGGCCAATGCTCTAGTGACATCCCTTTAGACTGCGGAGTGCCTCAGGGTTCCATAATGGGGCCTTTGATATTTACAACATACATTCTTCCCCTTGGTAATATATTACGCAGTCACAATTTATTGTACCATATCTATGCCGATGACACTCAAATCTATATCGTATGATCCCAGGAACCAAGCAGAATGTCTTAGTTCACTCACTTGTATTGAGAGGTGTATAACAGATATTCAAAATTGGATGACATCAAACAAATTGAAATTAAACATGGAGAAAACTGAGTTTCTGATCATTGGATCACCTTACAATTTAAGATCTCATCCTGATCTCACCCTTAATGTTGGTACTGCTGAGATTAAACCTACAAATTCCGTCCGCAATCTGGGTGTTATCATGGATTCGGATGGGTCAATGACCAGCCAGGTGGGGGGATTGTGCCGCACTCTTAACTACCAGCTAAGAAACATTGGCCGAATCAGAAAATATTTAGATGAGGACACTTGCCATCATATTATCAGGGCTCTTGTTCTATCTCGCCTCGACTACGGAAATTCATTGCTTGCAGGCATCACCAATGCGCAATTTGACAAACTTCAGCGTGTTCAAAACAAAGCTGTGCGCCTGATTTGCGGTGTTAAGAGACGTGAGCACATATCTCCCTACCTGGCGAGGCTTCATTGGCTACCTGTCCGCCAACGTGTTAATTTTAAGTTGCTTGTGTATATGTATCAATCTTTGAATGGCTCACTACCAACATACCTCTCCTCCGATATTACTTTATACAACAGTCAAAGCATTTCACATCATTACCTCCGTTCATCCGTTGATCATACTAGGCTCCACATTCCCAAAACCCATCGTTCAACAGGTGACAGAGCCTTTTCTGTTATTGGACCCCGGCTATGGAACATGCTTCCTCTCTCCATCAGAGAAGCTGTTTCCCTTACTGTTTTCAAAAAACTTTTAAAAACACATCTTTTTATGTAATTGTAATTTGTAATTATTTCCTTATGTATTTTTTGTTTGTTTCTATTCCAGCCTTGGCTGTAGTTTGTAATGGCGCTTTGACCTTTAATTAGATAATATGCGCGGTATAAATTGTATATGTATGTATGTATGTAACCCGAATTTAACACCTTAAATTATCTTATCATATAATGCGAGCGCAGCGAGGAGGAAATTTTGCATATTTGAACTGTTCCTAATGTTTTAGGATGCCCCCCCCCTTTTGGCCTGCCAAAAATCTCCCCCCCCCCCCTATAATGCTATAAGCAAGATATGGAATTATTCAAGCATTGTACGATACCAGAAGGAAAATATGATAAAGTTTATAATTATTATCTGATTTAGTAACTTGTGTACGGGAATCATGATATAATAAGCGGTTTTCAGTCCTACATTGAAAGGTATCAAAATTTTATAGCTGCATTTTCACAATGACCGAATTTTGAATTTCAGTTGTGATGGTAACCTGTCCTGATCCTACCAACCGTCTGAACCCTCTGTCACCGTCGTCTTCAGCACAAATCAGCTTCAGCAGTCCAACAGTAGCAAACTTCCCGAACAACGCTGATGTTCAGATGACATATAGATATAGCAATTTAGATACGACTCCACAAGTTAACAACCAAACCCTTGTGATTATACCATCGACGCAAACAACTCATTCTCTGTCAAATCTGCCAGTTGGAACAAATTCAATAACGATTACTGCTATTGATGGAACAAATTCTGCAATTTGTACTTTCACGTACTTCAGACTCGGTGAGTATCAAAAACCGAACATCACTTGCCTGTATTACACAGCTTTAGTAGCATACTCTTATCCAATAAGCCCACATATTGGGCCTTTTCAAGCTCTTAGTTTAGTCTTTATTCAGCTGTTGTTACGTGGTTTTCCCATTGTTGGTAAACTCTTGCAATCAGGTGTTCTCAACACATCAGCTTTGTCCCTTGCCTTCGCCACTTACCAAAACTAAACGTGTGAAAAGGATTTTGAGATTGGGTTTAGTTTGTATGTAATCGTCTGACCACAAATCTACCTGCTCGGAAAGTTTCTGATCAAAGTAGACAAAAAAAAACCCTAATTTTGTGAGTTCATTCACAAGCAGAGAAACAGATTATCATTGTATATTTGGAATACACTGATCATTATCCTGGAATGTTGAATGTTGTGCCTTTTATATATTTGTTATTTTTATTTTAGGACTCTCCTGTCCGAACCCAAACAGTTCACCTCAAACATCAATTTCCATCAATCGTCCAGATGCCACATTTCCGTCTGTTGGCGATGTCACTTACATTTACACACGTAATGGTCAGAGCATTGCAACGTTCCGGTTCAGTACATTGGCACATACTCTATCAGGATTCGTCACAGGCACAAATAGAGTAACTTTGACTGTTTCTGATGCAGGTGGCAATTCATTAACTTGTGTATTTGACTACATTGTGACAGGTATTTGTTTTAAGAGGTTAAATTAATGTATACATGTACTTTCTAAGCCGCTTCTAAAGCACGTTTAAGACAATTGCCAAAAATCAGAAACCAGATTAAGTAGATAACGGAATTAACATACTAGGATCGGGTATTACTCTTGCACGATACCAGAAGTTCATGTGTAGAAGGGACATATAATGATAAAAAGTATAATTATTCTTTTGTTAATTTAGTAACCTGTGCAAGAGAATCATGAAACAGAAATACTATAATAAGTGGTTCAGTCGAATATTGAAAGGTAACAACATTCTATAGCTGCAAACTCAAAAATGACTGAATTTTGAATTTCAGTTGTGATGGTAAGCTGTCCTGATCCTACCATCAGTCTGAACCCTCTGTCACCGTCGTCTTCAGCACAAATCAGCTTCAGCAGTCCAACACTAGCAAACTTCCCGAACAACGCTAATGTTCAGCTGACATATAGCTATAACAATTTAGATACGAATCCACAAGTTAACAACCAAATCCTTGTAAGAATACCATCTACGCAAGAGACTCATTCTCTGTCAAATCTGCCAGGTGGAACAAATTTAATAACGATTACTGCAACTGATGGAACAAATTCTGCAATTTGTACTTTCACGTACTTCAGACTCGGTGAGTACAATTTTTACTGGTTTATTGCTGCATGTTTTAGCCAGCATAACTATCATGGAAACTTATGCATACTTTTGTAAATTACGTCTTTATACGAAGTGTCAGACTGTCAGGTCAAGCTCAACACAAGTTAATCGAACAGCATCTCTGAGCTATCAGATTCAGGAGAGATTCTTATTATCATTAATATGCAGCACGTATCTGGAAGTTTAAATGTCCAGTAATTCGGAAATCCAAGTTTTCGATCAAAAATCCCAAGTTTTTCAATAAGTTATCAGGACACTTTATGGATTGTTATGTACCTTTTCAAGAGTGTTCATTACCTTAGTAACCAAATTAGTAAGTATGACTTTTGCTGCTTATATGTGAAGTGTAAAACCTTTTTTTTTCAGGAATTATTTGCCCGCGCCCTGTTAGTTCAACTCAAACATCGATCTCCTTCAATCGTCCAGTTGCGGCATTTCCAACAGATGCTCAGATTATTTACACATACGCACGTAATGGTCAAACATTTGCAGCGTTCCCGTTCAGTACTTCGATACACACTCTGTCAGGATTTGTCAAAGGGAAGACTATGGTAACTTTAATGGTGTCAGATATAATTGGAAATTCAGTGACTTGTGGTTTTGACTATACAGGTATTTATTTGAAATGCTTAATAATTTAAAGTTAACTTGCCTGTTTTTCTAGTTTAGAAATTGCAATGCATCAAGTTCAAGAATGGTAAATCTTGGAGTGTGAAAGGCGAATTCATATGCCATTATTGCTTCGGCATTACTAGATTCATTTGTGACATAACAATATCCTACACCCGTAAATAAGTGATACATTTTTTTTTAAAAAGGCTTCCGACTACATTTCTAATATTTTTGTTATATACATATTTTTGGCGAGGGGGTTTTTCGTTTCAAGTAATATATTTGTATCAAACGTGGCCTGTTTGTCAATCGTTAAACTGAAACAAAAAGATTATTCCAATTATCAATAATGTTATTTCAAAATGCCAATCAGCATATTCATATTTCTGGTCAATGGTTCCTGACTCTACCGCTCCGCCCTACCACCATCATGACCATGGTTGATATGTTGCTAACTTAACATCGCAGTGGGAGTGGGCACACCTGACGTTGAAATCACGTTGAAATTTCGACGTTGAAATCAGGTTGAAATTACGTTGTATTTGCAAATGAACTTCAACCTGATGGAGGTCAACCTGATTTCAACCTGATTTCAACCTAGAGGTTAGTTGAAATCAGGTTGAAATTTCAACGTTGTATCGACATTGAAATTTCAACCTAATTTCAACTAATCTAGGTTGAAATCAGGTTAGGGTGAAACTTCGACGTTGTATCAACGTTGATTCAACGTGAAAATCCTAACCTGTGCCCACTGGGATGCTTAATGTCGTTAACACCTCAGATTTCCCATCTTAATTCAAAATATTTTATTCGTATCTTTGTTCAGTACTAAGTGAGTGCGTAAACCAACCGTGTGTATATGGATCCTGTTACGAAGCTACTGAGGATAGCAACTACTTTTGTGTTTGCGAAATCGGAATCACTGGAATGAACTGTGAAAATGGTACGTTTATTATACAATACAATCTGTTTCAAATGGTACTTTTCATTGGAAATAATCAGGGAAGGAACTTGTTTTTGACAAGAAGGTATAATTTAGCAGTCAAGTTAGCTCAATCGATAAGGCGTTCGACTATGGTGCGAGAGGTTGCGGGTTCGAACCCTGGCGGTGCCTAGTACGCTCTCGTGGGAAAATTGAGTTAGCTTGAAATTCCCCTGGACAAGGAACTCACTGCTAATTTGTCTGGTTGTAACCCGTACGAAACTCGGGGAGCTGATCCTGGTTGCGAAGGTTGTGGAATGTCTAGGGTATGCGCTCTTGAAGCAGCAAAGTCCCTGAAGTGTTGTTTAATAGTTTATGGAATGATGTGGGGCCATAGTAGTCAGCGACAACCTGTAAAGTGTGCTGAGGCTTGTGGATCAACGTCTAGGCGTTGTGCCTGTGCGTAGCGCACTATAAATCACTGCGCTTCTTTTTTTTTTTTTCAAGGCACCACATCTTATTTGGTCCTACAACTACATCACTACCATTGCCTAGTCAGTTATACCGATGACTCTTTCTATCATATCCTGGTATTAATGTAATAAATTGCATCAAGCATAATAATTAACATGTTTTCATTTTTTTTTAAAACGAAAGCACTTTTCAGGGTACGATTGCAAGAGTCTTCGATACCTATCAATTATTCTTTATTCCTATAGTAAGCAAAATGCATCAAATATACAAAAATATAATATATTTGATTTATTGCCTCTAAAGAAAATATACTGATAATCTGAAATATGTTACTGATATATTTTGTTTTTCAGATATCGATGAATGCTCAGTTTCTCCTTCCCCGTGTGACGTGAATGCTTTTTGTACTAACACCTTTGGGAGTTTTACATGTACTTGTAATACTGGATTCGCTGGCGACGGATTCTCATGTACCGGTGAGTTTTTTTAAGCTGTACGGTCTTTTCCATACTATTCATATGCAATCTATCTACATGATCAAAGTTGGATATTTGAAAATCAAATCAATGTGCATGATATATGAATTATGAGTAGGCCTATAAACATGTTCTTTTTCTTGTTCCTTATCAAGCAATCAATTATTGTTTGAGCTTACCATGTGATAATGGCGGAACTTGTCAAGATTTCATCAATGGATACAGATGTACATGTCCATCTGGCTTTACGGGAAGCCATTGTCAAATCGGTGAGTATATGTCAAATCGGTGAGTATTATGTTGACATTATTGACTTGCATTCATCATGTTCATGAGTCATGTTTGGTTTCTGGTTTCTGCAACCTTTTTGGTGAAGCGCAATTCGTACAAACGCAATCCGTTTTACCGCATTGACTATTCATCTGACTTATTGCCTCTAAAGAAAATCTACTGAGTATCTGAAATATGTTACTGTTACATTTTTTTTCAGATATCGATGAATGCGCAGTCTCTCCTTCCCCGTGTGACGTAAATGCTTTTTGTACTAACACCTTTGGGAGTTTCACGTGTACATGTAATACTGGATTCACTGGAGACGGTTTCTCATGTACTCGTAAGTTTGAAACTTTACTTGATGACAGATAGCTCTTGATTAAAGTTTTGATAGTAGTAAAACACGCATAATCAATATGGGTATAAATATAATGGTGCTTATTTCCTTGTTCCTTATCAAGCCATTAGTTATTGTATGAGCTCACCATGTGATAATGGCGGAACTTGTCAAGACTTCCTCAATGGATACAGCTGTACATGCCCATCTGGCTTTACGGGAAGCCATTGTCAAATCGGTGAGTATAATTATGTCAAATCGGGGAGTATTATGATGACATTATTGACTCGTATTCATCATGTTCATGAGTCATGTTTGGTTTCTGGTTTCTGCAATCTTTGTGATGAAGCGCAATTCGCACAAACGAAATAAAATCCGTTTTACCACATTTACTACTCATGTGACTTAATACCCTCTAAAGACAACCTACTGAGTATCTAAAATATGTTACTGTTACATTTTGTTTTTCAGATATCGATGAATGCTCAATCTCTCCTCCCCCTTGTGACGCGAATGCTTTTTGTACTGACAGCTTTGGGAGTTTTACATGTACATGTAATACTGGATTCGCTGGCGACGGATTCTCATGTACCGGTGAGTTTTTTTAAGCTGTACGGCCTTTTCCATACTATTCATAGGCATTCTATCTACAAGATCATAGTTAGATATTCGAAAATCAAATCAATGTACATGATATATGAATTATGAGTAGTGTGATGTGCCCTGAGTAATTTAATTTAATTTAATTATTTAACTTTGTTTACAAGCTGAAAGTATGTCATGAGATGGGAAACCCCCTTGTACGTGCAAGATAATGGTGTGGAAAGTCATTTTGGAATTCCCCCAAAATTATTGTAAACAAAGTCAGATCTATGTTTGAAACTTGGAAATCCCCAGTTCATTATTTGCACCATCAGGAAAACCCCCCAGGAAGTGATGTAATGTGAAAGGTGAATGTGTATAATTAATCTTGGGAAATCCCAAGATTGCAGCAATGTTGTGATAATGTGATTGAAGTAATGGTTTATTAATAGATGATGGTTTTTTTGCATGAGTACTGGTATAAAAAGCTGGAGGCTTAAGTTGGGACTTTACAGAATGTCATGGGAGATTGTGAAACTCCACATGTGTGTGATGGTCTTCGTTCTTCAAAAAAGAAGTACATTTTAATCAGTTTATGTAGCCAATAATTGAGCTATTTTAATACAGCAACGAAGGAGATAGCGAGCAAACAAATGTGCTCTTCCTCATCAAAGGATTAAAGTTCTTCTGTCGAATTGCTGGAGTTTGCTGGGTTTGTGAAGGCCACGCATCTGTCAAAAAACAGCGGAGCTGTGTTAAAGAAACCTGTTCCCTGAAATAAGAGTGATTGGTGAAAGAAACACTATTATTGGAGAAAGAAGCGCAAAGAGATATATTTGTGGAGAAAGCAGCGCAAGGAGATATATTTGTGGAGAAAGCAGCGCAAAGGAGATTGGAGAAAGCATCATCATTTTCGTATGTGGATTTTATACGCAAGGATTTATAAATGCAAATGTACAGTGGACTTCGCTGATTTTCGCAGGACAAGTGAATAAGGATATATTACATCAGTCGTCCAGAACATTGCAAGAACTCTAGAATCACCAACAAGAAGACCGCTGGAATAAAACTGATTGTGCGATAGAATAAAACTGATTGTGTGATTTTATTGTAAATGCAATATTGTTGTTATATGTACCAAGCATACTTAGTTTTCAATTAAAGACTTAGATTATGTTAGCTTAAAATCAAACAGTGTATTTGTGTTGTTCATTCGTGTGAGTTCGGGTAAAAGGTGATTTTGACCTTGAGTCAGTACGACTCGTAACAGTAAAAATGATCTTTTTCTTGTTCCTTATCAAGTAATCAATTATTGTTTGAGCTCACCATGTGATAATGGCGGAACTTGTCAAGACTTCATTAATGGATACAGATGTACATGTCCATCTGGCTTTACGGGAAGCCATTGTCAAATCGGTAAGTATATGTCAAATCAGTTAATATTATGTTGACATTATTGACTAGTATTCATCATGTTTGAGTCATGATTGGTTTCTGGTTTCTGCAACCTTTTTGGTGAAGCGCAATTCGCTCAAACGCAATCCGTTTCAACGCATTAACTATTCATCCGAATTATTGCCTCATTAATATACTGAGTATCTTAAATATGTTACTGCTACATTTTGTTTTTTCAGATATCGATGAATGCTCAGCCTTTCCTTCCCCGTGTAACGTGAATGCTTTTTGTACTAACACCTTTGGGAGTTTTACGTGCACATGTAATACTGGATTCGCTGGCGACGGATTCTCGTGTACCCGTAAGTTTAAAACTTTAAACCATTCCCTATACTAAGAGTATTCATATATATGTTGGTACAACTAAAGTTGGATATGCTAGATATCAGATAAACAATGCAAATTAATATAACTTGTGTGAGTGTAAAAATAATATTCTTTTTCTTGTTCCTTATCAAGCCATTAGTTATTGTATGAGCTCACCATGTGATAATGGCGGAACTTGTCAAGACTTCATCAATGGATACAGCTGTGCATGTCCACCTGGCTTTACGGGAAGCCATTGTCAAATCGGTGAGTATTATGTTGACATTATTCACTCGTATGTTTATGAGTCGTGATTGGTTTCTGGTTTCTGCAACCATTTTGGTGAAGCGCAATTCGCACAAACGCAATTTGTTACTTATTGCCTCTAAAGAAAATCTACTGAGTATCTTAAATATATGTTACTGATACATTTTGTTTTTCAGATATCGATGAATGCTCAGTTTCTCCTTCTCCATGTGACTTGAATGCTATTTGTACTAACACGTTTGGGAGTTTCACGTGTACATGTAATACTGGATTCGCTGGCGACGGATTCTCGTGTACCCGTAAGTTTGAAACTTTAAACCATTCCCTACACTAAGAGTATTCATATATATTTTGGTACAACTAAGTTGGATATGCTAGATATCAGAAAAACAATGCAAATTAATATAACTTGTGTGAGTGTAAAAATAATATTCTTTTTCCTGTTCCTTATCAAGCCATCAATTATTGTATGAGCTCACCATGTGATAATGGCGGAACTTGTCAAGACGTCATCAATGGATACAGCTGTGCATGTCTACTTGGCTTTACAGGAAGCCATTGTCAAATCGGTAAGTGTTATTATGTCAAATTGGTGAATATTATGTTGACATTGTTGACTCGTATTCATCATGTTCATGAGTCATGATTGGTTTCTGGTTTCTGCAACCTTTTTGGTGAAACGCAATTCGCACAAACACAATCCGTTTTACCGCATTAACTATTCATCTGACTTATTGCCTCTAAAGAAAATCTACTGAGTATCTTAAATATGTTACTGTACATTTTGTTTTTCAGATATCAATGAATGCTCAGCCTTTCCTTCACCGTGTGACGTGAATGCTTTTTGTGCTGACAGCTTTGGGAGTTTTACGTGTACATGTAATACTGGATTCGCTGGCGACGGATTCTCATGTACTCGTAAGTTTGAAACTTTAAATCCATTCCCCATACTATGAGTATTCATAGTCAATATGTCGGTACAACTATGTTGGATATGCTAGATATGCAGAAAAACAAATCAATAATAAGTTATGAGTGTAAAAATAATGTTATTTTTGCTGTTCCTTATCAAGCAATCAATCATTGTTTGAGCTCACCATGTGATAATGGCGGAACTTGTCAAGATTTCATCAATGGATACAGCTGTACATGTCCACCTGGCTTTACGGGAAGCCATTGTCAAATCGGTAAGTATTATGTTGACAATATTCACTCGTATTCATCATATTCATGAGTCATGATTGGTTTCTGATTTCTGCAATCTTTGTGGCGAAGCGCAATTCGCACAAACGAAATAAAATCGGTTTTCCCCCATTAACTACTCATCTGGCTTATTAATAGCCTCTAAAAAATCTACTGAGTATCTTAAATATGTTACTGTACATTTTGTTTTTCAGATATCGATGAATGCTCAGCCTTTCCTTCCCCGTGTAACGTGAATGCTTTTTGTACTAACACCTTTCGGAGTTTCACGTGTACATGTAATACTGGGTTCACTGGCGATGGATTCTCATGTACTCGTAAGTTTGAAACTTTAAATCCATTCCCCATACTATGAGTATGCATAGTCAATATGTCGGAACAATTAAGTTGGATAATTATTTATTATATATAATTCCCATCGATCATGCCACCATGTTTTGATATGCTGGATATGCTATGTCAGAAAAACAACGCAAATCAATATAAGCTGTGAGTAAAAATGTTCTTTTTCCTGTTCATTATCAAGCAATCAATCATTGTTTGAGCTCACCATGTGATAATGGCGGAACTTGTCATGATTTCATCGATGGATACAGATGTACTTGTCTACCTGGGTTTACGGAAAACCATTGTCAAATCGGTGAGTGTGATGTTGACATCCTTGTTGCATGATAATTTCTGCAATTTACATACACATCAACTTTCATAATGACGTATTGCCTCCCAAGAAAATATAAATTATAATGTTCTGTTAAATTTTGTTTTTCAGACATCAATGAATGCTTAACCTCCCCTTCACAGTGTGACACGAATGCTGTTTGTCGTAACACCTTTGGGAGTTTCATGTGCACCTGTAATACCGGATTCGCCGGAGACGGTTTGTCATGCACCCGTAAGTTGAGAGCTTTACACACCGAGTTTACACTATGTCATTACATAAGGTCTATTGAAAAGAATAATGAATAATGAAGAAAGGGTGGCCTATATGCTTCACCCTAGCAGTAAAACATACTTGAAATCTATTGATATGTTTTACCCAATTCAAATTTACACTTTTTGTATTCTAGGTCCCCAAAGGTATGTATAATATAACTAAAAATAACCACCGCCATTATAATCCGGGTGTGCTTTACCCGACATTAATGTAGAACAACTCCCCTCACTCGCCCACCGTTAATAACAGCTCGGCCACTCGTCTAAATATTTCCCTGAAGAATCTGAAACACAAAGCCCGATGTGTATTATACGAGTAATATTCTTTTTTATTTCCTTATCAAGCCATCAATTTTTGTATGAGCTCACCATGTGATAATGGCGGAACTTGTTACGAGGTCTTTAATGGGTACAGGTGTTCTTGTCCATCCGGATTGACAGGAAGCCGGTGTCAAATCGGTGAGTATGAGGTGTTCTTGTCCACCCGGATTGATGGGAAGCCGGTTGGCAAATCGGTGAATATGAGGTGTTCTTGTCCACCCGGATTGACGGGAAGCCGGTGTAAAATCAGTGAGTATGAGGTGTTTCTGTACATCCGGATTGACGGGAAGCCGGTGTAAAATCGGTGAGTATGAGGTGTTCTTGTCCACCCGGATTGACGGGAAGCCGGTGTAAAATCGCTGATTATGAGGTGTTCTTGTCCACCCGGATTGACGGGAAGCCGGTGTAAAATCGGTGAGTATGTTGACAGGTACTTGTGTGGTGATAGATTGTGCAATCATTATACAAATTTTACAAATAAAATGAAATCCGTTTTACCATTCAGCTGCATTTCAAAGAAAATAGCAGGTTTATCATAATATTACCGGGTAATATTATTAAATCAAATCTTACTGCTACATGTTACTTTTCAGAAATTAATGAGTGTAACGACTCCCCTCGACCGTGTGACCCGAATGCTTTGTGTGCTAACACTTTTGGGAGTTTCACGTGTACATGTAATACTGGATTCACTGGCGACGGATTCTCATGTATTCGTAAGTCTTAAACTTGACGCAATATCTGTACATTGGAATCACTATAGGTACTGCAACTACACATGATACACTTGAAACTGTAATTTAAAACAGATTTATAAAGCGAGGGTGTTTGTGCTCAAATGTTGTGAAAAATAGAGAAAAATAAAGCCCACTCACAGGGTTCCTTATATATGAGATCCAAAGACTTCATTGTAATGGATTTTATTTTTCTCCATATGCATGATATTTCCTGGAAGGAAACAGGAAATATATGGCCTGACTTGCCTGTTGAACGAGTACGTTTTAATCAATTTAATTCAAAATCATGAAGTAAACCACAGAAACATGATAAAACCAACGATAACTCCTGGTTATACATAAGTTTCAATTAGTCCATAACCGTGAGTATAGTGATTTAACATCGTTTGGATATCAACATTATCATGATGATTAAAGTTAGATGAAATAAAACATTATGAATATGAATATAAACATTTTAAGCATGTTTACTTCTTGTCTCCATCTACATCCAAGTACCAATATAAATAATGAGTATAAATATAAATAATGAGTACCAATATAATATTATCGTCTCTTTCCTGCTCTTTATACCAACAATATAGCCATCAATTTTTCCTGCTCAATCATTCAATCATTTCCTGCTCTTTATACCAACAATATAGCCATCAATTTTTGTATGAGTTCACCGTGTGGAAATGGCGGGAGTTGTCATGACTTCATTAATGGATACAGATGTACTTGTCTATCTGGATTTACTGGAAATCAGTGTCAGTTTGGTGAGTATTCAAGGTATCTTATTAGTAAAACCCGAATACAATAGAATCCTATTGTTCACCAACCGCAAATAACTGTTTGTAGATCATAATAGAAAAAAATATCATTGTTACAATTTCATTTTTCAGATATTGATAAATGCTTAGCAGGGCTCGCTGGGAGGCCATAAACATGATAAAGGCCATTGTCTGCTCTGTTTCAGTTTTGGCTTGGTCAGATCTTTATCAACTTCCAATGCATTCTTCATCACTTGTTGGTCTTGGTACCCTTCTTTGTCTTAGCCCAGTGGCCTAGAAAATGGGCGCCCAAAGGTTTTAATTCGAGGCCTGTCTAGATACTTAGCCTTCTTGTTTTCAACTACCATTTACAGCAATTTGAATTAGTAAAGCAATTACTAATAATCGTGTCCGAATTAAATTGTAAAAGTCTAAGTTAAGCACATTTCAAACATTTGGATCTCCATATTATTCACATGTACCCAATGGTCATTAGTACGGAAGCACTGAAGGGACATGTCATGTTGTCATGATGACATGATGATGACATAAATGACGACATAATTGACCACATAATTGCAAGTTGTCACGATAAATGATGACATAATTGACGATATAATTGCGAGTTGTCACGATAATTGACATGATAATTTCGAGTTGTCGAGTTGTCACGATAAATGACGACATAATTGACGACATAATTGCGAGTTGTCACGATAATTGACATGATAATTTCGAGTTGTCGAGTTGTCATGATAAATGACGACATAATTGACGACATAATTGACGACATAATTGCGAGTTGTCACGATAATTGACATGATAATTTCGAGTTGTCGAGTTGTCATGATAAATGACGACATAATTGACGGCTTGTCAAGTTGTCACGATAAATGATGACATAATTGACGACATAATTGCGAGTTGTCACGATAATTGACATGATAATTTCGAGTTGTCAAGTTGTCACGATAAATGACGACATAATTGACGACATAATTGCGAGTTGTCACGATAATTGACATGATAATTTCGAGTTGTCATGTTGTCACGATAAATGACGACATAATTGACGACATAATTGCGAGTTGTCATGATAAATGATGACATAATTGACGACATAATTGCGAGTTGTCACGATAATTGACATGATAATTTCGAGTTGTCAAGTTGTCACGATAAATGACGACATAATTGACGACATAATTGCGAGTTGTCACGATAAATGATGACATAATTGACGACATAATTGCGAGTTGTCACGATAATTGACATGATAATTTCGAGTTGTCGAGTTGTCATGATAAATGACGACATAATTGACGACATAATTGCGAGTTGTCACGATAAATGATGACATAATTGACGACATAATTGCGAGTTGTCACGATAATTGACATGATAATTTCGAGTTGTCAAGTTGTCACGATAAATGACGACATAATTGACGACATAATTGCGAGTTGTCACGATAAATGATGACATAATTGACGACATAATTGCGAGTTGTCACGATAATTGACATGATAATTTCGAGTTGTCGAGTTGTCATGATAAATGACGACATAATTGACGACATAATTGCGAGTTGTCACGATAAATGATGACATAATTGACGACATAATTGCGAGTTGTCACGATAATTGACATGATAATTTCGAGTTGTCAAATTGTCACGATAAATGACGACATAATTGACGACATAATTGCGAGTTGTCACGATAATTGACATGATAATTTCGAGTTGTCGAGTTGTCATGATAAATGACGACATAATTGACGACATAATTGAGTTGTCACGATAAATGATGACATAATTGACGACATAATTGCGAGTTGTCACGATAATTGACATGATAATTTCGAGTTGTCGAGTTGTCACGATAAATGACGACATAATTGACGACATAATTGCGAGTTGTCACGATAATTGACATGATAATTTCGAGTTGTCAAGTTGTCACGATAAATGACGACATAATTGACGACATAATTGCGAGTTGTCACGATAAATGATGACATAATTGACGACATAATTGCGAGTTGTCACGATAATTGACATGATAATTTCGACTTGTCGAGTTGTCATGATAAATGACGACATAATTGACGACATAATTGCGAGTTGTCACGATAAATGATGACATAATTGACGACATAATTGCGAGTTGTCACGATAATTGACATGATAATTTCGAGTTGTCAAGTTGTCACGATAAATGACGACATAATTGACGACATAATTGCGAGTTGTCACGATAAATGATGACATAATTGACGACATAATTGCGAGTTGTCACGATAATTGACATGATAATTTCGAGTTGTCGAGTTGTCATGATAAATGACGACATAATTGACGACATAATTGCGAGTTGTCACGATAAATGATGACATAATTGACGACATAATTGCGAGTTGTCACGATAATTGACATGATAATTTCGAGTTGTCAAGTTGTCACGATAAATGACGACATAATTGACGACATAATTGCGAGTTGTCACGATAATTGACATGATAATTTCGAGTTGTCGAGTTGTCATGATAAATGACGACATAATTGACGACATAATTGCGAGTTGTCACGATAAATGATGACATAATTGACGACATAATTGCGAGTTGTCACGATAATTGACATGATAATTTCGAGTTGTCGAGTTGTCACGATAAATGACGACATAATTGACGACATAATTGCGAATTGTCACGATAATTGACATGATAATTTCGACATGTCGAGTTGTCATGATAAATGACGACATAATTGACGACATAATTGCGAGTTGTCACGATAAATGATGACATAATTGACGACATAATTGCGAGTTGTCACGATAATTGACATGATAATTTCGAGTTGTCAAGTTGTCACGATAAATGACGACATAATTGACGACATAATTGCGAGTTGTCACGATAATTGACATGATAATTTCGAGTTGTCAAGTTGTCACGATAAATGACGACATAATTGACGACATAATTGCGAGTTGTCACGATAATTGACATGATAATTTCGAGTTGTCGAGTTGTCATGATAAATGACGACATAATTGACGACATAATTGCGAGTTGTCACGATAAATGATGACATAATTGACGACATAATTGCGAGTTGTCACGATAATTGACATGATAATTTCGAGTTGTCGAGTTGTCACGATAAATGACGACATAATTGACGACATAATTGCGAATTGTCACGATAATTGACATGATAATTTCGACTTGTCGAGTTGTCATGATAAATGACGACATAATTGACGACATAATTGCGAGTTGTCACGATAAATGATGACATAATTGACGACATAATTGCGAGTTGTCACGATAATTGACATGATAATTTCGAGTTGTCAAGTTGTCACGATAAATGACGACATAATTGACGACATAATTGCGAGTTGTCACGATAATTGACATGATAATTTCGAGTTGTCGAGTTGTCATGATAAATGGCGACATAATTGACGACATAATTGCGAGTTGTCACGATAAATGATGACATAATTGACGACATAATTGCGAGTTGTCACGATAATTGACATGATAATTTCGAGTTGTCGAGTTGTCACGATAAATGACGACATAATTGACGACATAATTGCGAGTTGTCACGATAATTGACATGATAATTTCGACTTGTCGAGTTGTCATGATAAATGACGACATAATTGACGACATAATTGCGAGTTGTCACGATAAATGATGACATAATTGACGACATAATTGCGAGTTGTCACGATAATTGACATGATAATTTCGAGTTGTCGAGTTGTCACGATAAATGACGACATAATTGACGACATAATTGCGAGTTGTCACGATAATTGACATGATAATTTCGAGTTGTCAAGTTGTCACGATAAATGACGACATAATTGACGACATAATTGCGAGTTGTCACGATAAATGATGACATAATTGACGACATAATTGCGAGTTGTCACGATAATTGACATGATAATTTCGACTTGTCAAGTTGTCACGATAAATGATGACATAATTGACGACATAATTGCGAGTTGTCACGATAATTGACATGATAATTTCGAGTTGTCGAGTTGTCACGATAAATGACGACATAATTGACAACATAATTGCAAGTTGTCACGATAAATGATGACATAATTGACGATATAATTGCGAGTTGTCACGATAATTGACATGATAATTTCGAGTTGTCGAGTTGTCACGATAAATGACGACAAAATTGACGACATAATTGCAAGTTGTCACGATAATTGACATGATAATTTCGAGTTGTCGAGTTGTCACGATAAATGACGACATAATTGACGACATAATTGCGAGTTGTCACGATAAATGATGACATAATTGATGACATAATTGCGAGTTGTCACGATAATTGACATGATAATTTCGAGTTGTCGAGTTGTCACGATAAATGACGACATAATTGACGACATAATTGCGAGTTGTCACGATAAATGATGACATAATTGACGACATAATTGCGAGTTGTCACGATAATTGACATGATAATTTCGAGTTGTCGAGTTGTCACGATACTTGACGATATAATTGCGAGTTGTATGACGAGTTGTCATGATAATTGACGACATAAAGTCATGATAATTTCGTGTTGTCACGATAATTGACATGATAATTTCGAGTTGTCGAGTTGTCACGATACTTGACGATATAATTGCGAGTTGTATGACGAGTTGTCATGATAATTGACGACATAAAGTCATGATAATTTCGTGTTGTCACGATAATTGACATGATAATTTCGAGTTGTCGAGTTGTCACGATACTTGACGATATAATTGCGAGTTGTATGACGTGTTGTCATGATAATTGTCATGATAATTGCGAGTTGTATGACGTGTTGTCATGATACTTGACGACATAAAGTCATGATAATTGACGACATACGCATGATTTATACTACATCGCGAGCGATTTGTATGACCAATGAGGTGGCGCGTTCTTCCCAACGCAACAAAAGGCACTATATCCCATTGGTAACAAGCTAAACACAAATCGCTTTTGCTCAGCGTAGATAAGTATAAGATTTAGATGTATTCAGTGCTATGTTTAGACGACGAACAACGACGAGCTGGAGCTGGTCCATACATTCGATCAGGCTACGGTTTTATGAAATTGCACAATTTAATATTCAAAATATGCTACTGTTTTCAAACTGCTTGAATGAAAACTGCAATCAGAAGAAATATTGATAGCAAATGATAAGTTGAATGTATGCAGTTTGTAAAACAGCGCGACATAAGTAGGTCTACGTGTACGTAGAAGTGCCTTGCCCTTGGTGTATGCACTGAGAATTCGACAGGTCAGACGCCATGATTAATCAACATGATGATATGCCACCATGGTAAGTTGTTGATATTTACGTCGCATTACACATGTACATGGCCTTCTATTATATTGAAATGACATTTTATTTTAAGATAAAATGTAGGCCCTAAGTCAGTGTTCTTTGCATGTACGTGCGCTCAAGTTCAACATACATTACAGACAGTGTGAACAGAACGAATTCCCAGGGCCAGGCTATACCGTAGTATAGAGTCTATAGACCTAAGGCTGTACTACTACACCATTCAGCAAATTACTACAGCGGTGTTTGTCTGCTCTGTCTGATTATCGCGTAAAAGAACTAGGTCATGCGTTTCTACACAGCTTGACCAGCAAATGCCGATGTGATGATGGCGTGATTCAATAAAGCCAATCAGAACCACACATCCGTATATGCGCCATAAACTCGGGCATAAACTGCGCCAAATTGGCAGACTGCTGAAGTTCTATGGTGAAAACCGGGGGCACTCAACACAAATGACCATACGGATATGCTCCCCGGAAAGACCCCGTTTTGGGGTTTCGCAGCTCGAAAGACCCCTATATTTGACCAAAATACAGCTCGAAAGACCCTTGATTTTGATAATTTCAGCTCTAAAAGACCCAAAATTGCTCATTCCTCATATTTCTTGTTTTTTCAGGCGATTTTCAACCAAAAAGCCAAGAAAGACCCTTGATTTTGACTTTTCGCATCTCCAAAAGACCCCATTTTACTTGTTCACAGCCGGTTCGCAGCTCGAAAGACCCCTTTTACCGCAGTCGCCGTCAGCTCCCAAAGACCCACCACCTCAAAATTCCGGGGAGCATACTCACCAAAAGTTTTGATGTGCCCCCCCCCAGGGTGAAAACTATAGATATGATCGATATATGTAGGCCTGTAGTCCGGGGGGGGGGCTGGCACTTAACACAAATGACCATACGGGTATGCTCCCCCGGAAAGACCCTCCATTTTGGATTTTGCAGCTCCAAAAGACAGGCCTATAATATTTGACCAAAATAGAGATCTGAAAGACCCTTGATTTTGACATTTCAGCTCTAAAAGACTGGATTTTCGGGCGATTTTCAACCAAAAAGCCAAGAAAGACCCTTGATTTTGACTGTTACGCAGCTCAAAAGGCCACATTTTACTTGTTCGCAGCCGGTTCGCAGCTCCAAAAGACCCCTTTTACCAGTACGCCGTCAGCTCCCAAAGACCCACCGCCTCAAAATTCGGGGAACATACCCACCAAAATTTGTTGATGTGCCCCCACGCCGGGTATAGTCCATTTAGCAAGCTGGAGGCAGCAGTGTCTACATGTGTAGTGTACACAGTACACGCACAATTAAAAGCGATGTATTTCTACCGCCGCGTTCACTTGCGAAGCGCATGCTACAGATGCGTACCTTTGGCGCATATATCACACGCGGACGCTACTGTCTTGAGGAAATCAAATGGACTTTATTAATATTATAATATGCACAACACGATGCACTCAACTGAAGTCGTACTGATATTAATAAGGGACCGTTCACAAACACTTGTTGGGGGTCTGATGCAAAAAGGGTCCTCAACAGTTTTGAACCTCCTAAGTGGGGGTGGCTGAAAATAATGACCACAAATTTTCCTGGGAAAATTGAGTTTATACTTTACTATGGGGTTGACCCATAATTTACAAATCAAAAAGAGGGGGGCCCTGAAATTTTTGAGGTCTGAAAAGGGAGGGCCCAAAAAATTTTTCGGGATAAAATTTTTTTGCATTAGGCCCCCCTCTAACAAGTGTTTGTGAACGGTCCCTAATGCGCTCCACTTGCCAAAAGTCATGTGTTACAGTGTGGCAGTGTGTGAGCAGGAATGTTCACTCAGCATTTGTGCACCTTAATTTGCTTGTAAAATACACTTTCTGGCAGAGAGGAGCGGCACTTGTTTACATTTTACACACAGCGTAATCACAGAAGTGGGGTTGTGATTGGTATTCAATCATCTGATATTTCATAAAACAGACCAGTAAGGTGATTGGCCGATTACGTGTCAAAGAAACAATCAGTGGAGACCAATTTTTTGTCAAAAGGGCACCTGAAAGGACCCATTTAAAATTTGAGTGCATTTTGGGTGTTTTTATGGAAATTCGGTATAGTCTGCGTGGCAAATCCCTGTAGAAAATTGTTCAAAGAACCCCCGGGGAGTGCTGTACTTCTCTGGAAGCTAGTGTAAATAGCCAAATTTCCTCACAGACATTTTGTATTTGATACTGATACTGGGCAAGAGAGGAACCATTGGGAAATCCATACACCCCATATATGGAAGACATATGACCTTAATCTTCCACACAGGGAATGTGAATTTCAAATGGAGTTACCTGAATGGGTGACTCCATTTGATATATCTACACCCTGTGTGCGAGATTGAGGTCAGACCTCCATCTAGGGGTGTATGGATTTTAACTGAATAGCCCACTGGCTGCAGGACCGTGGCAGTCAAAATTCACACATCAGCATAATAGGCTATATGTAATCACATTGAATGCACAGTACACTGTGGAGTAACTGCAATTTCGATTTAAATTTGCTGCTTTTTTTTTCCAGGGGTTGAAAATATGGGCAATTTTGAACATTTCAATTTTTTCACCCACCCCTCAACAATTTTATTTTCACAAGTTGCACTTACAGCTACCTACTTGCACTGGATTGTACTTAGGTCTAAAATTCATAAATCAAATGTGTACATTTCAACATAGTCCTATGCATAAATCAAAATGTGCAATTTCAACTTTACTGGATGATACATTTTGAATCATAAAAGCATTCAAATTTCATCATTCTTTTTTACCACAGGTTCTTACAGAGCCCCAGAAGTGACATGGAAAGAAAAAATAATCCCAGGAAACTCAGGGCCTTGACTTACATGTACATGTACGGTTATAACTTTAGGCCTCGATTTAGTAACATAGGGCCCTGACTTAGTTACACAGGCCCTGGCTTAGTAATTTGGGGCACCGACTTAGTAACTCAATGCCCAAATTTAGTAACACAGGTCCCAACTTAGTAACTCTTGGCCCCTAATTACTTAGTCGGGAGCCCGTGCTACTCTATTAAGTCAGGGCCTGTGCTACTCTACTAAATTGGGGCCCAAGTTACTATCTCGGGCCCGAGGTACTAAGTCAGGGCCCAAACTACTAAGTCAGGACCGAAGTATATTTCTTTCTTTCCATGCACTTTGTGGGCTCTGTAGGTTGTTCAATTTAATCTTGGTAAGAAAAAATGTATTAAATTTAAATATTTTTAATTGATATTTTGGTTTATTTTACAGATGAAATTTGAACTTGTACTGGAACTGGAAGGAACCACCTGCAGCAACAAGCTAAAAGCAAGATAAAGATCGAGATGATGATAGTGATGACGATGTGTAAATCAAGTTTGAATTTGAGGGGAAAAGCAATTGATAGAAAAAGGCAACTTGTCAACAACATGGCAAGTAGGGCCTACATGTGGGCCTACCTTATACCTATCAATTAGGTTTGGAACACTAGTAGACAATAGACATCACCTGCAGAATTTGATCTTTTATCCCGGCTGGGATTCTTGAAACATTTTGTACAGGGATGTGCCACTGCCAGTGCCACAGACTTGGATGCTGACTTTCTCTATAGTCTACTTTTTTAGCAACCTAATTTGTCACAAAAAGCACCCAAATTTGCCCAAATTAGGTGTTTTTAAGCCATTTTCGCCTAAATGCGCCCACTTGTGCAAATTTGTCTCCCTTACAAAACTACCGTGGTACATCCATGTATACCTTCAATCAGGAAGAACCCCCCTCCCACAGATATTACCACAAAATAAAGTCAACAAATACTCCACACCTGTGCCACACCCTTACCCTTATTAACTATATACATGTATGTACCTATTACAAACTCTAATTATACCCTCTATTATAGCTCTAGCAGAGATGTAAGTGTTATTGGTCAGGTATGATGTGCCTATTATGAAGAGTGTACACCATAGGCGTAGATCCCGGGGGATGTGGGTATTTGCCAGTGGGGATGGTACATACAATCATCCCCCCCCAATGTTTACGGCTGGTGTATGTGGGTTTCTGACCAAATTAACCTCATTTGTGGCCATTTTAGGCCCGAAAGTGCAAATATTAGGCTTTAGCAAAATTTATTCCACTTTTGCACCATATTTCAACAGTTTAGCTTCAAAATGGCAAATTTTTTCATACACATTTGTAACATACACTTATTCTGTTGCTAAAAGTGCTGGATTCACTATACTTCAAGAAATGTTTTCAAACCCCATCCCCCAATGTCAAAAAAGAAATCTACGCCACTGGTGTACACTGTTAATGGTAAATCAGCACGGTATTGGGCAATTTAATGAAAATGTGCTCAGAATTGTAGATTGTGAAAATGAAATCAAAATTTATAGTAATTGGAAATTAAGAACACACTTTTTTAAGAAATAGGTTTTAAACTAGTACCAATGCTTTTCACCTTTGTATAGTGGTCAAAAAATTAATATGGTTTAATTTTTTAAATCTTCATTTGTTCCTTTAGTCCTTGAAATTAAAGGAGGATGGTATGATCAACAGCATCATCTCCACTTTTCTCCATCAAAATGGAGATTTATTTATCAGTAGCATCAGTGGAAAGTCCATATTTTTCTTACTGACCCTGTCAAATATTAGTCAAGAAAAATAATAAATTTTGTTTAGAATTTATATTTCCTAAATTGGCTAGTAATAGGTTTGTCTACCTTTGCTGAATTTAAGAATGTGAAATGTACTTGGCATATTCCATTTGTGAGTGGTCCAATAATTTGGGACATGCATTTTTTTTTTTTTTTTTGGGCCTGATTTCATAAATTGTCTTTACTGTTTAAACTATATTTATTTTAGATGCTTATTTTCAAACTCTTTACATTTTGAAACTTTTAACACAAAAATAACTACACACATATGCAAAATATTGTGAATATTGCTATATTTAATTTAAAAAGCAGTTTTAAGTCAATTTTATTATTTCAGGTGACCAGGCCACTTTCTCATCTAGATACCCAAATAAATCATGAATCAGTTGTTTCAACTGAATTTTATTCTAATTTTCTCAAATTCTGAAAGAACTTGACCAAATTTTATAAAGTACGGTAACTGTTACAAACCCTGCTCCAGCAATACAGTGATATTTTTGGGGACACCAAAGCACTTCAACAATTTTCAAACCAATGCATTTTTTAATTCTTCACATTTTTGTAATCAATTTTATTTCCCTTCAAATCATGCAAAGCCCAAACATTTAACAAACAAATAACAATAAAACAACCAATTTTATAGAAAATATAATTATTCAATTGAAATTTCACATGGTAAATGAAAATGGGGGACACCAAAGTTGACAGGTGAAACCTATTTTTGATGAAGTCGGTATGAAGGGAACATACAATTTGAATGTAAGAAGTAAGTTTATTATGGAAGATCTATCTTTAGTACACATGAAAATTGAGGCAAAAAACAAGTACATAATGAAAATGTTGGAGGAATGAGCATTTATAAACGCATATTTTATATGTCTTAAAAAGCGCCTGAAAATGATGATTTTTTACTCATTTTTGTGCAAAATTCATAATATTGCAAGGTCATGAACCAAATTTCAGGTACTAGTATTTTAATTTGTTTATAGAAATGTTAGTAAGAGATTTAAAGTTTATAATATTGCAAGGTCATGAACCAAATTTCAGGTACTAGTATTTTAATTTGTTTATAGAAATGTTAGTAAGAGGTTTAAAGTTTATTATAGAAAATTACTAAAATGGCACATGAACGCACACACTGCTGTAATTTGCCATTGGACCCCTCAAAAATGATGCCACATGTGCAATTCTTTGAATGTTGCCATTTCCTGCTTTAGCTGGCTGCTTTATTATAATTCTTGTAATTTGAAAGACAAAAAAACCCACATATTCAGCAGGGGCGTAGCAATACAATCCATAGCAAATCCATGGGCCCTGGGGGTTCAGGGCCCAAGCAAATGTGAAAA
Organism: Amphiura filiformis; assembly: GCF_039555335.1. Taxonomy (NCBI): domain Eukaryota; kingdom Metazoa; phylum Echinodermata; class Ophiuroidea; order Amphilepidida; family Amphiuridae; genus Amphiura; species Amphiura filiformis. The sequence continues at coordinate 82,925,261 of NC_092631.1, forward strand.
TGTAATAAGGGCTGATAAAGGAGATGTTTAGTGTCCATGGGCCGAGGCTCTGCCCTGATATTCAGAATAATACACTGCCAGTAAAATTTGTAAAAAATTAATGTATTACTAGGTTGGTGTTACTGTTACATACAACTTATTGTATTTTTTGTTTGAATCATATGCTGACCACATGTTGGAATACACTGTGTGTGTTTTGACACCCTGTCATGTGTTAGAAAAATAAAATGACAATGAATAAAAATACAAATTTACATATAATCTATGTGTTTGTTTTTGTGATGACTGGTGCATCATGTCATCAGCCATGTGTTAGAAAAAAATAAAGTGGTAATGAATAAGAATTAAAATGTATCTATGTTTGTTTTCATGGTGACTGGTGTAAGGACTGATCAAAATTAATGGGTGAGCTTTTTTAATTGAAAGGGGTGAGCGAACATGTTTTTGAGCTAAAAACAATTGAATTAATAAATTGCCTCCAAAATTTGATTGGTTCCTTTTGTGATGTTTTTATCTTTCACATTCACCCAGCCCTTGCACTAACAATGGGTGTAAAATTTGCATAAAAATAGTTTGGTTTTCAGTGAAAGTTTTGTTCAAATTCTGAAGAGGGGAGGGGCAAGTTGTTGGAAAAAATGTCCAAATCTATGAATGCCTGCTGAATTCCAATAGACTTATCAATTTTTATAAGACTCATCCACAATGATATACCGACTTGGGTATGGGGTGGTGTGGACCCTGAGTGATATCATGCATCAGTATAGCTGCTAAGCTGAATCATTGTGCACTTTGCGATAAAAGCATGAGAGTGTCCACATGGAAGTACATGGCCCAAAGTTTATTTTAAGATGTAGAGCCATTTCAGATTTGGCACCTAGTGACTTCTAGAGGTCACATAGGGGTAAAAATATGAAAATGCTCCAATTTTGCCAACAGATCACCAAATTATTCGCCTGATCAAATTTTTGAGTAAAGGTAAAAATTTCAACTTGCTCCGATTTTGACAGAAATGGCAAATTGTCCATTTAGCTGACATGAATCATAAAAATAATAGTTTTGCATATCGTACTGTGTTAACCTACTGAGATAGAGGTTAAAATGTCAAATGCCATTGCCAAGGGCCCTGTTGATCGTTGAATTCCATTGCAAATAACAAGTAAATAGTACATTTTAGATGGTAAGTACTATACTGTTTAGTACTTACCATCTAAAATGAGCTGAAATGGCTCGACATCTTAAAATAGACTTTGGACCATGTACTTCATGTGTGGAAACTCCCATGCTTTTAGTGCACAATTGTACCAAATTTGGGAGCTTAGCAGTTAAACTATATGGACACATGTGATAATAATTAATAAATCATGAGCCCATTTCATACTGAATTTATTACGCATTTCCCCCAATCTTGGCCTTTGCTTTCCGTGCCACCCAGTCAAATGATAAAATTCGAACTTTTTAGGCCCAACTGAGATTTAGGGGTGCTGAAGTTTGGTTTAAGTGGGGTGTGCTGGAGAATTTGAAAGCGACCCCATATATATGCCAATTTTTAAAAGAAAAACGTTTTGGCTAAACTTAACGCAAATTGTCTTATTTTTACAACTCAGTGTCCCAAAATATGTGGAAAAATTTCAAACATTTTGGCTACTGTCATTTTTTTTTTTTTTTTCTATTTTCCTAAAAAAATGAGAAAATCTTGAACTAAAAAGACTCATCCAAATAATACCGAAATTGGCTTTGAAAAAAGGGGTCCTTGATATACTTAAAGGCCTAAAATGCTACCCAAGGTTAGTAACATTAAGAAAACTTGATGCAAAACATTCTAACATAACGTTGTTAAGTGATTAAACTATTTTGCAATTTATATTTTCAATTATTTTAACCAAATTTTTCAAATGTTGTTGTAGTAGGGTACAGAATGGAGGTCCCGTTCTCGGTGTGAGTACAAGACGTTTTGAAGGTGTTTTTTAAATAGATTTTAGGACACTGAATAAAATGGGAGGGTCTGTACCATCTAAAAGTGTGGGGAACTCTCGGTAGAGAGGCGTTTTTCAAAATGGCCGTAAACTCCCTTAAAATCACCATAACTTGGTCAGAGAAGCACCCAACAGAACAATTCTGATGTCTATACCCATGTTTTCAGGGTCAAGGAATCCAATAGAGTCATTTACATCAGCCTAGGACCTATCATTCCAAGATGGCTGCCAAAATTTCAAAATGGCCGCCAGTGAACATTAAGGGGCGCAACACTAAATAAGCGTCCCATAGGATAACGTGTGATTTTGGCCTACTTGAGCGCCATTCCTGGCGTCCCTGCAATACTTGGCAAAATAAATTTGGTATATCAAATTAAAGCTCTGTTTCTGTAGATTCCAAAACTTTTGTCGGCATTATATCGATGACCGTTGACTTTTTTTAAGCTATTTAGCGGTGCAAAAATATGGCCTAAAAATATACTAAATTCACCACTCACATTTCAAAATCGGAAGTTGTCTTCATCCGCCACAGAGAATTGCTTTTGAGATAAAATGTCCGGTTTTTTCTGCATGTTATTATTGAAGACACTTGTCGAATTCATATGAGTGATTTAAAGTGAACATGTCGGTAGATATAGTCGCTACAATCTCATACCGTAAAATGAGGGTAACTTTGGGCACTTTTCAGTGTTTTTAAACCACTGCTTCCAAACAAAACCAATTATATTTCTAATTATTTCTTTTTATGACATTAGGGTTCCTTCTACACCTTGAAGTTGAAAAAGATTTTTAGATAATTTTGAAAGGGTGCCCTAGGGTTAAAAATAGCCTGACCAATGTTACCCCGCATTTGGGGCAACTTTGGTCAGAGTATTACATTCCATGAAGAAAAAAAAATTTAAAAATTGATCTTAAGCTGTATATGGGCAAGTTTTTGTTTTTTGTTACATTTAACCCCTTGCAAAATTAATCAACCACACATCCTTGCTCACAAATACCGATTTTAATTTTTTCTGAAAAAAATGTAAAAAAATGCTCATTTTTGGTCAAAAATGTCGATATTTTCGTAAATTTCAAGAAAATTGGACATGAGCAACTATTATTTCTTCCAAATATTATATTTCTTTACAAATTGAGACCAAATATGACTAAAAACTATATTGCTGTACGGAAATATGACCATTTAAAAAAAAATTTGACCGACCAAAGTTACCCTTGACCGAAGTTACCCCATTTTACGGTACTCACTATGGACTATATTACCCGAATTTCGTTCTTACATAAAATGCGTAGTGATTTAGTGTTGCGCCCGCTTAACTTGGCTATATCTCGGGTGCAGAAAGTCCTAGAAGTATGATTCTGGTGTCTATACCCATGGTTACAGGGTCTAGAAATCCATTAGAATAATCAGTACAGAACCTTAAAATCCCAAGATGGCCGCCAAAATTGAAAAATAACCACCACTAAAATGCAGAATTTTGCCTATATCTTATCTTTATCTGTGGTTTAGACGGCACTGTCAGGGGTTTACGATCCTTACCTGGGGCTAAGATGCCTTAATCTTAGCATAACGCAGTCTAAACCCCAGATAAGGTATCTAAACCCCAGATAAGGCGCCGTAACCCCAGATTAGGGACGTAGACCCCAGATAAAGCAGGCCAAACCCCAAATAAGGTGCTTAACCCTAAATAAGGAACATAAACCACAGATAAGGCATCTAAACCCCACGTAAGGTGCCCTAACTCTAGATAAGGGTCGTAAACCCCAGATAAGGCATCTAAACCCTATAAGAGACGTAACCCCCAGATAAGAGACGTAAACCCCAGATAAGGCAGTCTAAACCCCAGATAAGGCGCCTTAACCCCAGATAAGGAACGTTAACACCAGATAAGGCATCTAAATCCCAGATAAGGCGCCTTAACTTCAGATGATGTACGTAAACCTAGGAAAATACAGTCTAAACCCCAGATAAGGCATCTAAACCCCAGATATGGGACGTAAGCTCCAGATAAGGCAGTTTAAATCCCAAATAAGGCAGTCTAAATCACAGATAAGGCAACTAAACCAAGATAAGGCACCCTAACCCCAGATGAGGGACGTGAATCTAGGATAATGCAGTCTAAACCCCAGATAAGCTGGCTTAAGCCCAGATAAAGGACATTAACTGGAGATAACGCAGTCTAAACCCCCGGTAAGGCGCCGTAACCCCAGGATAAGGGACGTAAACCTATGATAACACAATCTAAGCCCAAGATAAGGCACCTTTACCGCAGATAAGGAATGTAAACCCCAGATTAGGCAGTCTAACATCAGATAAGGTGCCTTAACCTCAAATAAGGGATGTAAACCAAGGATAACGCAGTCTAAACCCCAGACAAGGCGCCTTAGCCCCAGCAAGGAGACGTAAAATAAACATGCATATGGCCAAATTGGGGGCCCAGGGCCCCCAAAATTTGGGGCCCCAATTTGGCCATATGCATGTTTATTTTTAGCCTCCAAAATGATAACATTGTAAAATTTTGCGCGCTTATCAGGGGTTAAGGCAGCTTATTTGAGGTTTAGACTGCATTATCATATATTTACATCCCTTATCTGGGGTTAAGGTGTCTTATCTGGAGTTTAGACTGTCTTATCTGGGGTTTACGTCCCTTATCTGGGGTCTAGGCAGTGCTATCCCAGTTAACGTCCTTATCAGGGGTTAAGGCAGCTTATTTGGGGCTTAGACGGCGCCGTCCCATATTTACATCCCTTATCTGGGGTTAAGGTGCCTTATCTGGGTTTAGATGCCTAAAGAATGGATCTGGGATTTAGACTGCCTTATCTAGGGTTAACACCCCTTATTTGGGGTTAAGGCACCTTATATTGGGTATAAATGCCTTATCTGGTGTTTAGATTGTGTTATCCTAGGTTTACGTCCTTCATCCGAAGTTAAGGCACCTTATCTGGGATTTAGATGCCTTATCTGGTGTTTACGTTCCTTATCTGGGGTTAAGGCGCCTTGTCTGGGGTTTAGACTGCCTTATCTGGGGTTTACGTCTCTTATCTGGGGTTTAGATGCCTTATCTGGGGTTTACGACCCTTATCTAGAGTTAAGGCAACATTACATGGGGTTTATTGGGTGTAGAGTTTGCCTCAAGAACTTGCCTCTATTGACAGGCACAATTGAGTGCCCTCCCACCTCCCAAATGTATACGGTATATAGGCCTACTTTGAATATCTTGCATAAATAATTTTAAAAGAAGTCATAACCATTTTATATATTGCATTTCTGAGAATCTGTAACCATCTTAAATCTTGCTAATCTATTTTGCTGTTTTGGGAGAATATTTGGGAGATTCAGGGAATCTTTTAGAAAACTTTGTAGTTGAAGAAACCTTTAGATGGAGAAGCAGAAAAATGTCTTAACAGAGACTGCAGCTGGAGAGGGAAGTTCCCAGGACCCGAAGTCGGGGAAAGTTGCAGTAGACTGAGAGAACTGGCAACAGGGTGTAGTTTTAGCTGGGCTTGTAAATCTTAATACCATCAAGACTGTAAACGTCCTAAAAACAAGCCAGATAGTCCAATAAATCCCGGTAACTATCGTGCAAATCCTAGTTAAATTTGCTGTATTGGGCAGAGATATACATGTAGTACTTAAAGTGCTAATCAATCATAATATATGTTATTGGGGCATTTCAAGAGCACCCTTATTTGGTTGGAAAAGGTCGTTGAACTTTTACACAGGGGTCAAGTTCAAAAATTGTTCGGACTTTGTTAAAAACACAAACAATGTGTTCATCTACTATACTCATAAGGATTCAGAAAAAGTTAAGTTTGACCTATCTCCGACGTACGGTTATAGACTTATAGAGTTTTCTAATTTCTTGCAACAAGACAACTACTTTGAGATAATTTTCAAAAGAAAAATTTCTTTTTGTCCCCTGTGGGAGAAAAATAGACCTTTGACGTCACAATGTTACTTTCTTGCCCATAACTCCATAACCGTCGCCATAGCTAGACCAAAGTATATTTCTTCTCGGCATCCTCATTGCCAGAGGATCACGACGGTATGAGTTTTGAACAGGTCTGAGTAATTGAACTTGCCCCTATGTAAAGTTCAGTGACCTTTTCCCACTAAAATGGGGGTATGCTCTTGTACAGGCCTAAGTGTTGTAATGCCTCCATAGCCTACATGTAGGCCTATAGATTAATCAGCACTGTATGCACTATTACTCTGCCAAATATACCAACTCTGACATGATTGGCCAAATATGACGACTCTATAACATGATTTGCACGATTGTAGTCATGTGAACTAAAATCTCTTGCACTAAGGTGGCAGTCACAACCGGCCATGGTTTTCAATCACCCACATTGTATAAGCAAGGTTTTGCAGCCTGGTTGGTCTGAAAGGCATGAATTCCTATCGAAAAGCTTGAGAATATGCAGAGTAAAGGCATTTCAACAACATTTGAACTTGAGTAGGATTTAATATTCCCTAGAAGTCCTTTTCAGAGGGCCGAGCTTTTGTGGCTTTCTAGCGAGTGTCATCTGCAAAGCAAATTGCCCCACTTCACCCTACTGTGTTATGCTTGACGAATGAGGGCAGCACTCCTCGTCACTCCATACATAAATTCTCCCAGCCACATTTCCCTAATATGAAATTTAAAAAAAGAAAAATTAAGTTTGGCAGAGGTGGGGTTCGAACTCACGGCGCGCCGCTATCAATGGATACTCATGAGCCTAGCGCCACTTGTTGGTATCCATCTTGAAACTTATTTGAACATATATCATCGCAACTTCAACATAGCCTACCACGTAACAAGCAAAGACAGAAAACGTACCATATTTTGGAATTTTATTTGTTTAAAAACATTAATATGTGTTAATAGCGCTCAATTGTTGTTAACTGCGTGTTCTACATACAGAAATCCGACAATAAATGGGCTCTACATGGACAATACATTATATCGTAGAAAAGCTGCTCTATCATGAGAGTATGCTGATTTGTTTTGCAATTGATGCTTCTAATGTTGGCTGACTGTTTTTGACCCGGGTTTTTGATGATCATGAAAGTCAATCTTTGACCGGGATCTTTGACAAGATGTAATTTTGCTCTGACGGAAAGTGCTATGACAAAACGGTTGTCAGATATGGCTTTCTTTAATCAAGGGTTTAATTTGATATAAAATGATCTCGGTGTTTGATGGCAAATTTGAATTCACCTTTTAGGGGATGTCATTTTTCTTCAGCAGGGGGTCATGAATATGACTCCCCCCCATCATGAGCTAAAATATTTTACGACCCCCTATCGTGGGTCAAAAAATTTATGACCCCCCTTCCATCAAAATTTTAGGCGGAGTGCACAAAAGCGCGTTAAAAATTTGGCCCTAAAAGCGTAAAGAAGGCGCACGGAGGCGCAAAAATCTTGCATTGTATAACTAAAGATTGTGTGTACATTTTGTTTTAAAAAGTGTAAGAAAAGTTTAAAATGCGGCGTGGCGCAAAAACTTTAGTCAGTCCTTAATAATTCTATAACCCCTCTATTTTGATTGTTACAAAATTATAACCCCCCTATTTTTGGTCTCAAAATTCTATGACCCCCCTATATAAGGGGCTCAGCTGTGCAATAATTTTGAGCCCTGGAAGGAGTGTAAAATAGGCAAGCCGAAGGGGGGGCAAGCAATTTTCTGCGAGCCGAGGGGGGGGCAAGCAATTTTGGCACACATATATGGGGCACCTTTTAAATAAAACGCTCTAAAAGGCTTAGGAAAACAGTAAAAAAAATATGCAAATTTTCATGCTACAAACATATCTAGACCTTTAAAGGTTTGCAAATTGGGATCCCCAAAAATTTGGCATGTGTAGGGGGCAAAGATTTTTGGCAAGCCAAAAGAGGGAGGAAAGAGATGTTTTTGTAGGCTGAGAGGGGGGCAAGCTGATTTTGGTGGGTCGTTCGGACATTTTATTACCCCAGGCTCATAATTATTGCACAGCCCCAAATATGGCACATAAATGAAGCCTGTGGTGGGCGACGGATGAGGGAGAAGCTTGGGGGCACCAGTGGCGAAACTAGACTTGCAATCAAGGGAACAGCTAGCTGGGGGTAAATCTGCCACCACCGCCAAGGGAGGGGGGTGCTGGGGGGAATACAGATGCATGTGCTCATTTGGGAGAAGGGGGCGGCAAGGATTTCAAACCAAGCCGCTGTAACAGCCCCATGCTGGGGGATTGTGCCACTGTCCCAGCTGTACCCTGACAAATTTTCTAAAATCCTCTATTTCTTTTTCAGGCCGGCCTACTAAAAGATCAGAGCTATACTGTACAAGTAACAACCAACTGCCAGTCACCATTAACCAATGCCACTGTGAGCCATTTCATGTCACATTTTGCAGCAGAGGCAGATGAAACAAATGAAATAAAAGGACTGAAATAATGACGGAAACGCACTTCAACATCACTAATTGAACAATACTTGTGTTGAAAGTCGGGACTCATAAATTAGGTGTAACAGAATGTGTAAAAAATTATTAAGATCTATTAGAAATATTCAATCTAATAGATTAGAAATGAATCTAATTCAATTTTAATATTTAAGGGATTAAAATTGCTTAGATTGATTTTAACCCTTAGATTAAAATCAAATTACCGGTAGATGTATTGAATTAAGATTTTTTAAATCCATCCAAGTATTTTTAGATTAAAATCAAATTAGATTGAATTTTAGATTGAATATTTCTAATAGATTAGAATTCAATCTAATTTGATTAAATGTTTTAATCCAATTTTGGATTTGTCCCAGATCACAATCACTCATTTTTTAATCTTAAAGGAATTTAGAGGAATATGCTGAATTGTATTATAAAAATAAAGACTGCACAAAAAGTAACTTGTAGCTGTTATAAATACGCCTGTAGCGTTTGAACTAATAATTGTGTTCACAATATTTCAACATAGAAAGAAGGATGATTTATTTACGCGCATTTTATACCCCATTTGTCCAATCTCGTTCAATAGTAACAACACAGCAGTGCTTTTAAAGAAAAATACCTAAATTGAAAAGTTGCAGTTATTTGTATTGATTTGAAGTCAGTGCAAAGATAAATGGAGGGTTTTACGTGTCACAGTGCTTGCATAATAACCATTGATTGCTGTAAATTGCAACTTTTAAATTTGGGTTTTTCTTTAAAAGCACTACTGTGTTATCAGTATTGAGCGGCATTTGACAAATGGGGTATTCAAATGAGCGTAAATAAATCTTCCTTCTTTATATGTAGAAATATTGTGGAAGCGATTACTAGTTCTGAACCTATAGGCGTATTTAAAACAGCTGTGTTACTTTTGGTACAGACTTTATATTGGATATCTTCCATCACACAATAGAGGATACATACATAGTAAAAAAAATCTCCATCATTTATTCTCTATTAAGTAGGTGTGTTCAACTGTTTTGGTTTGTTGGACTTCCTTCTTCATACTTTTTAATGAAAAAATAGTGCTTTTATTTCTTCACTTCCTTACAGATCTCAAAATAAAATAAAACAATGATCAAAGCTACATATTCACCATGCATTCTAATGATTCTTGTTTATTTCATGAACTCTTGTCTTTCTAATAATTATGTACCAGAGAAATAAGTGTAAAAATACATTTAGTAATGGAGTATGAGATAATGAGTGCAAAAAGACCATTTATTTACAGTCTATTGGCAGCCACTAGTCTTTTGAGAAGGCTTTTGTGCAGACCTTCATTTTTTTTTTGGGGGGGGGGGCACCCTTTGTCAAGGCCATTGGGGACCACTTGTCAACAAGGAATGAAGAATACCTTGAAGTTAAACAAAGATCAGGGGCACAACGGCCAAAACTGAAAAACTGCAGGCAATGGCCCTGACTGAAATTCGAGCCCAGCTTGTGTGTTAATATGGTGCCTTCACAAAAGACTAGCATTGACTGACATCGGCTAGTCTTTGCTGAAGGCTTTGAGTGTCAATGCATTGATGCACAGCCACAGCCTCAATGAAAGTCCTTAAAATGAAAAAAGTTTTAAATTTGATATATACATTTGGGTTAAATGCACTTGAGCAATGAAAATGCATACCTTTAATTTCTTTATATGTTACTTATAATTACAAAATCTAGCCTTGTTACACTCAGAAAATTATTTTTGTAACTTAATAATTTGTTTTGAGATGAAAAAACTGAACTATAAATCACTTTTTTTAGTTTTTGCCACCAAAAACTGTTTTTTTTGCCAAGCGGTTTTAACATGGTTTAAAACCGTGGTTTTTCCACCTGTGGCAAAAACCTCATGAACCCTGTTTACATGTAGGACCTTTTATTTTAATTTCATGTCAAGGGTTTACATGTATATAGGACCTTTTATTTATTTATCTAATAAATAACAGACATTATCAGGCCTTATCTGCAATAGCTGCCAGGTGACATTTTTTAAAATCTTCATGAGATGTGTACACTACATAATGCATAAATTATCAAGATGTCTATGGGACAGCTATTGCAGTTAGGGCCTTTTGGTTCTAAACCCTTGCTTAGTGGATACTCATCATACTTACAGGGATGAAGGTAAACCAGTAGCGTAGCCAGCGGGAGGGATGGAGAAGTGGAAAAATGGGGACGAGAAGAAGCCTGGGAGAAAAGAAAGAAAGAAGGAGAGGGAGAGGAAGGGGAAAAAAAAAATAGATAGGGACGATACTGACGTTTGCCCCCCGGACTGACAATGCTGGCTACGGGCCTGAGGTACACCCCCCTTGTTGTGCCCCTGACACTATGGATCAGCTACTGAACAATTTGGTCTACAATTATTCTACATCCTGCATCCGCTAATCCTAACATGCGCTAGTCATAAATGTCACTATAGTCCAAGATAAAGAAGGGTCGCTAGTCCTAATGGCTGCAGATTTTCCATTGCTAAGGTCTTGTAAACCTTATTTATTTTTGGACTTGTGAACCATTTCCTATTTTTTCGGACTAGCGATCCGTATTTTTGGACTAGGGAACCTTGGCTATACATTGGTTCCCCTCAAGTTCAGTAGTGACGTAGGTGCATATTTTGTTGGGCGCAGTATTGAATTGTGTGCGTATAGTTAATTGTGTAGCAAAAAAAGGTGGGTCGTGTGGCGCAGCCATGAAAAGACATTGATATCACTGCTGAATTTGAGGCAAACCAAAGAAAAGTGCCTAGAACATGTCCAATAATTCCATGCTACTTTTTACAGCCTGTAAGGAACTATGCATTACGATTACATCACATGTCAGTGTCACTTGTTGAGGTCCTTATTGTTTTGATAATTGGAGCAAACATTTACTAGTACACCATGCATGTGTTAGTTTAGGAAAGTTTTCAATGCATGCGAGTGATAGCCCTACTAGTATAGGGCCTTTTGACTGTGGTGGTCCAAAACCATGCTATATCGGAAAACCTGGCTATATCAGAGAACTGCTAAACCCAGACTGCTAATTCCCCCTTCGGGTGGAGCGGTTAGTGGGTTTTAGCGGTTCTCGGATATTGTAGGGCTAGCGAGTGATCGCCAGATAACAGATGCCAGCTGTTGACTTCCAAACCATGATCCTCTTTGTCTTTCAAGAATTGCGCCATAAAACCAGTATCCTCAGTAGTACTGCTGCACCTGGAAATTGAAATAAAATAAAATAATAGCCAATGATTAATTATTACACATTATTATCAGGATTATGGTATCTAGGCTGTTTGTTTGCCTTAAAGCCTTAATGTACAATCTTTTTAAATTTTTAGATTTTTCTTCCAAAATGATAAATTATTGTAGCAGAGTCATGATTTGCTATTTCAATAGGTGTGAGGTCAAAGGTCATAAAGTAGTCACTTGCAATCATTTTGAAATTTAAACAAAAATGTTTACTGAACTGTGAGAGCGGGGACACATTTAAAGCACTAATCTGTAATTTACTAAGTCTACTTGTCGTGCATAGTTTCATGGGCGTATCCATCTTTCTTAGTAAGGAGGGCAAAATAAAACTTGGGGCACACGAAAAAACTTACAGTTGCATCATACAATACATAGAGATTGTATGTCTTTCAGGGATGTATCGTTCGAGTCCGGACTCGAGTCCACTTTTTGTCGGACTCGGACTCGGCTCGGACTCGGACATAAAAAGACTCGAAGCCGAGTCCGGTCCGAGTCCATGCAATTAAATCCATGTTAAATGTGAACTGATTATACCTAAAAATGTCAAAATAGATCTAAAATTTGATTTAAAATTTGTTGACTTCACTTTATTTGCCCTTTTTCCTAAAATTGGGGCTGTCAAATAAGTCATCTGTCATGTATCCTACATATCCACCATATTAATTAAGTTAATATCTGTGAATTAGCATAGTCATACTTGTTAGCATTGATAATAATTATGCATAATTTTTTTAATAAATACTGTATAAAAATATCTAAAACTTCTTTCATGGAACTTTCTAATTCATGAAACTCAGTGAAAAAGAGAAAAAGTGCACACTGGACCATGCAGTATGCATGGCAGCTCATCCTAGTGTATAGTAACTTTGTGCTCCTTACATGCATGTACATGTATGGGTATGGTTATTACATAGGTATTTTACATACTGTTGGTGCGCTCATGATAGATTTGGCTGTTCCATCTTAAGCCCTCAGACACAGGGGACACTTATCGTTGTACTCAATGGGGAAATCACAAAACATGTCATATGATAAATATACCTCTTTGTGAAATAATTTAAAAGTTTGATTTATTATCGGGGAATACGCTCCCAATAAATTACAAAAGGAAAATTAATGCACATTGATGTGTTCTATCGGGAGAAAATTGACTGGAAATCAAAGGCCCTGTACAATCCAGTAGGGATGTCGTAAGGGTGTCCCCTTTGCCAGATGTGAGAAATGGGTAAGTGCACTAAATGGAACAACCCTGACCGAGAGAATACATGTATGTGTAGTTTGTATGTGTTCACTATTCACTGCACATTTGTTCAGTTTTAAAAAGATATATGAAATTAATATCACAGGTACAAAGCATACCACATACTTGAACTTTTGTTTGGTAACAGCATAATCCCCCCACTGCCTGACTGAAGTCAGACTAAAGTGGGGGGGGATATGGACCCACCCCTAACTGATTTGTATACATGTGTAGTTATTCCAGGCCTGCTTTAATGAATGTGGTAAAAAGTAAAGCTGTTTGCATACTGGTATCAAAATGGCAAACTGGGAAAACATTTCAACACATTAATTTTCTTCTTGATATTTCTGAAGGGTGAATTTCTATTATTATGATTATTATTATCATTTATTTTATTATTTTATTATTTATATTGTTATCATTATAATATTTTTCTATAATTTATCTCACCCCCATTGAATACATTGCTCTCCATGTACATTTAAATGCTGCACACAGCCTGGTGCCCCTTCCCTATTCCCTGTGGCCTGTGTACATCTGTGAGTTACATGTCACTAATGTGACACACACATGCCAACATCTCCACATTTACTGCTCTCTGATACATGTAGTTTCTAGAGAACTTTTAATACCTGTGACCCCATCATTTAAAATGTAAATGACCCCAACCCAGTGTTCTTAATTAACGGTTAATTATAAACGGCGGTTAATTAACGTTAATTAACCGGTAAGATTGGTTAATTATGGCTGGAAGATATATAAATCCGAGCTCGGAATTTAATATGCCATCATACTGAAGAACACTGCAAGAGCATTTAACATGAGCAGATGAAGTTTTCTTGTCCACCTTTAGCTTTAAAACATTCCATTTTAAAATTTTAAAATTAAAAATTATTTTCATATATAAACTTATAATGTCAATTCAACCTGTTTAAAAAATTTACACTCATTGACACAGATGCACAATGATACCGCAAGTCTGTGACTATACAATTAGAATTTTATCAACTTTGTCTTTTTAGTTATTGATTGAAGCAATCCTGGGCAAAAATGGTATAATCTGCTCACTCTGCTGTGGATTTTTGGGTACTTGTACAACAGGTGGTGGGCATTCTGCCTGGTTGAAGGTATACAGGGATGTGCCACGGTTTTGAGGTACCTTTTCAGCAATTTTGGGGAAAAGCGCCAACATTTGCACATTTTTGGTCATATCAATTTGTAGGCACTCTTTAGCAATGTCATATCATTGAATTTACAACCGTATGATGACAAAACAGACAAAAATAGTAACTTTTTGCACAAGATTTGAAATTTAAAGAGAATTGGCAATTACTCATTAAAATGAGGCTAGTAGGCCTATATACATGTATGGACAATATAGTGTGCTCTTCATTTAAAATGGAATAAAAAAAAAAAAATATTATAAGGAACACATGAGGTTTTGACTTCAAGGATAGGTAGTTTTCAACATATTACCAGTAATTACCACATTCACCTGCTACAATGTATAACATTGAATTGCATTATAAATCTGTTGACCTACTGTAATGGGGAAAAGTGTATAGGGAGTAAAAGTGTTAGCGTTCGAATGATATACATTGTAAAACAAATTCTGATTAGAAGTAGGTACATGTATAGAGGAAGTCAGCATCCAAAAGTCTGCGGGGCACATCCCCGTACAAATTTTTTCAAAGAACCCCCCTCCACAGATTTTTACATATAGACCATGATATAGTCTGCACATATGGTCTATGATGTGGTGCATGACACTCTAGACTAGAGAGCAAGAAGAAGAATACTATTTTAATATTTCCAGTGAACACTGAAGTGATATTAAAGTGTTAAAACTTAAAAAACGTCAGAATATTTCAAGATTCATAATTAACCTATTTTACCACCGGTTAAATATGATGCTGTGGTTAATTAACCGGTAAGATTGAGGTTAATTAACCGACTAAGAACACTGCCCCAACCCCCACTTTTTAGGCCCCTACTTCACTGATAGAAACATACATGTTAGATATAAAGTTCAGTGCCCCACCCCAGGCATGGACTCTGACCGAGTCCGGACTAGGGTCATATTTTTGTTTGACTCGGACTTTGCTCGGACTCGGCTCGGCTCGGACTCGGACGAGCTGGACTCGGGTACAAGTCTTAAGTCTTTGAGCTTCTAAAAAAGGCTTTATTGGGACGTAGCACGCAAAAATTTGTTATTTTACACTATTTTCGGTCATGATCAGGCTGAATAAGGTATTGGCATTTTGTGTGGTGTGCTGCACCCATTTGGCTACAACTTTGTAAATGAAATTACTTACATCCTCCTCACTAAGGAAAGCCGTGCTGTTCGGTTGCAGGTGCTTTGCTTCAGCGCATGTTAGTCTAGATTTTTGGAAGATATGCCTTGCAGAATGGACCTTTTCCTGCTAGATCCTGTGCCAGTTTCTGGAAAGACAAAACAATATGACATTGTAATTAAAGCCATATATTGTAACATTTGCTAAGGAGAAAGCCCTGAATATTTTTCAAAATTATGTTTTTACACGATTTCAATGTACATGTACTTTGTAAACATAGTACATAGGCCTACTCAGCAAAAATCAAAACTTTATGTTTAATGCTCACTTGCTGTGGGTTGGGATTGAGACTGAAGATGAAGTGAAAATGTGACACAATCTGGTCCATCGGGGCCAAAGGAGGCATTTTGAAAATTAAGTTACTGTAATCATTACATTATACATACAATAGGCTATCATTACTGAAATAAACAAAGGTCTAGCATGCTTGGTTCTAAAGTTTTTTGATGTCTATTTTCTTATGTATTTTCTTATTTTTTACTCCATATTTTTACCTATCTCAGTTTCAAATTTACGCCTTTGGTCCACATGGACCAGATCATGTCACAAATCATGTTTTCCTATACTATTCTCTCGGTCGGGGCCACGTCATCCATTTATCACATGCATTGGAGTGAAAACAACTTATCGCATATTTGTATTTGCAGATCGAGAGTCGAACCTGGCACAATAGTGTGATAGCTTGTGATACACTCCGGCGCTGTCTCGAGTTCAGTGAATGCGAATTAGGGGTTCATTCATATATTTTCATGACTAAGCGATTGTTTACGCCCGACCGCTTTAGTCCGAGCGCATAAACAACGCTTAGTCATGAAAATATATGAATGAACCCCGCTCATACATACGCAACATTCTGCTTGCTGTTATTTCCCTCCAAAACTAAAAATACCATCATTTTAAACTAAAACTACCAGTTCCTTATCATTTTTTAACAGTTTATCAAACGCTAATTGTAAGAAAACGTTTTCTTGCTTAGTCTGTTGTGCTTGGACGCGCGCGTACATCGTGTACATCACTCTCGCTTTGCGTAAATAGCTAGCGAACATAGACGCGTAATATCCTACTCATGGCGTCCATCAGTTCTCGCGCGCCTTTCGCCGCGGCTTGTTTATGACTGGACGCCGGGCATAAACGTTGTTTATGCCCGCCTATCAACCAATCACGCATGCTGTTTATAGCGAGTACGTATGAATGTTGTTTCAGTCCAGTGCTAAAATAAATTGTCAGCGGTTCATGCCGGATGTCCGATCGACAGAATAACAAATCCTCACTGCCAGTTAAAATTAATGTTGTGTCGTTTAGTTTTACTTTTGCATAAAAAAAATAATGGTTATAAAAAGAAACTCACCTTGCAGAGTCGTGTATGCGTACAGACAACACACCCAACTCAGCCTGGAGGACGGTGTACACACGGAAAACACTGCACGGTATTGCAATGATCAATGCACAGTCATGTGTGATGCACGGGTGAATGGGACAAATCTCGTCATGTTTTCGTGGTGTATTCGATGTCCGTGGACATAATTGTCCTCAATCCATCATGTCATTTGCTTCTCTAAATATTAAGTGAATTGAATACTTATATTACTATTGCAAACTAATCCAAGCACGCCGTTAAAATGAGGCAAATAATTCGATTTTCGCAACTGGACACTACTGTCATGACTGTCGCAAACACAGCTGATCGAGGTCAGAGGTGAAATCTGTCGTGCAATGGGATAGAGCGGGTTTTGTGCGTTGGGAAGAACGCGCCACCTCATTGGTCAAACAAATCGCTCGCGATGTAGTATAAATCATGCGTATGTCGTCAATTATCATGACTTTATGTCGTCAAGTATCATGACAACACGTCATACAACTCGCAATTATCATGACATTTATCATGACAACATGACATTATGTCGTCAATTATATCGTCAAGTATCGTGACAACTCGACAACTCGAAATTATCATGTCAATTATCGTGACAACACGAAATTATCATGACATTATGTCGTCAATTATCATGACAACTCGTCATACAACTCGCAATTATATCGTCAAGTATCGTGACAACTCGACAACTCGAAATTATCATGTCAATTATCGTGACAACACGAAATTATCATGACTTTATGTCGTCAATTATCATGACAACTCGTCATACAACTCGCAATTATATCGTCAAGTATCGTGACAACTCGACAACTCGAAATTATCATGTCAATTATCGTGACAACACGAAATTATCATGACTTTATGTCGTCAATTATCATGACAACTCGTCATACAACTCGCAATTATATCGCCAAGTATCGTGACAACTCGACAACTCGAAATTATCATGTCAATTATCGTGACAACACGAAATTATCATGACTTTATGTCGTCAATTATCATGACAACTCGTCATACAACTCGCAATTATATCGTCAAGTATCGTGACAACTCGACAACTCGAAATTATCATGTCAATTATCGTGACAACACAAAATTATCATGACTTTATGTCGTCAATTATCATGACAACTCGTCATACAACTCGCAATTATATCATCAAGTATCGTGACAACTCGACAACTCGAAATTATCATGTCAATTATCGCGACAACTCGCAATTATGTCGTCAATTATGTCATCATTTATCGTGACAACTCGCAATTATGTCGTCAATTATGTCGTCATTTATCGTGACAACTCGACAAGTCGAAATTATCATGTCAATTATCGTGACAACTCGCAATTATGTCGTCAATTATGTCGTCATTTATCGTGACAACTCGACAACTCGAAATTATCATGTCAATTATCGTGACAACTCACAATTATGTCGTCAATTATGTCATCATTTATCATGACAACTCGCAATTATGTCGTCAATTATGTCGTCATTTATCGTGACAACTTGACAAGTCGAAATTATCATGTCAATTATCGTGACAACTCGCAATTATGTCGTCAATTATGTCGTCATTTATCGTGACAACTTGACAAGTCGAAATTATCATGTCAATTATCGTGACAACTCGCAATTATGTCGTCAATTATGTCATCATTTATCATGACAACTCGCAATTATGTCGTCAATTATGTCGTCATTTATCGTGACAACTTGACAACTCGAAATTATCATGTCAATTATCGTGACAACTCGCAATTATGTCGTCAATTATGTCGTCATTTATCGTGACAACTTGACAACTCGAAATTATCATGTCAATTATCGTGACAACTCGCAATTATGTCGTCAATTATGTCATCATTTATCATGACAACTCGCAATTATATCGTCAATTATGTCGTCATTTATCGTGACAACTTGACAAGTCGAAATTATCATGTCAATTATCGTGACAACTCGCAATTATGTCGTCAATTATGTCGTCATTTATCGTGACAACTTGACAAGTCGAAATTATCATGTCAATTATCGTGACAACTCGCAATTATGTCGTCAATTATGTCATCATTTATCATGACAACTCGCAATTATGTCGTCAATTATGTCGTCATTTATCGTGACAACTCGACAACTCGAAATTATCATGTCAATTATCGTGACAACTCGCAATTATGTCGTCAATTATGTCATCATTTATCGTGACAACTTGACAAGTCGAAATTATCATGTCAATTATCGTGACAACTCGCAATTATGTCGTCAATTATGTCATCATTTATCATGACAACTCGCAATTATGTCGTCAATTATGTCGTCATTTATCGTGACAACTCGACAACTCGAAATTATCATGTCAATTATCGTGACAACTCGCAATTATGTCGTCAATTATGTCATCATTTATCGTGACAACTTGACAAGTCGAAATTATCATGTCAATTATCGTGACAACTCGCAATTATGTCGTCAATTATGTCATCATTTATCATGACAACTCGCAATTATGTCGTCAATTATGTCGTCATTTATCGTGACAACTTGACAACTCGAAATTATCATGTCAATTATCGTGACAACTCGCAATTATGTCGTCAATTATGTCATCATTTATCGTGACAACTCGCAATTATGTCGTCAATTATGTCGTCATTTATCATGACAACTCGACAATTCGAAATTATCATGTCAATTATCGTGACAACTCGCAATTATGTCTTCAATTATGTCATCATTTATCGTAACAACTCGCAATTATGTCGTCAATTATGTCGTCATTTATCGTGACAACTTGACAACTCGAAATTATCATGTCAATTATCGTGACAACTCGCAATTATGTCGTCAATTATGTCATCATTTATCGTGACAACTCGCAATTATGTCGTCAATTATGTCGTCATTTATCATGACAACTCGACAACTCGAAATTATCATGTCAATTATCGTGACAACTCGCAATTATGTCGTCAATTATGTCGTCATTTATCGTGACAACTCGACAACTCGAAATTATCATGTCAATTATCGTGACAACTCGCAATTATGTCGTCAATTATGTCATCATTTATCATGACAACTCGCAATTATGTCGTCAATTATGTCGTCATTTATCGTGACAACTTGACAACTCGAAATTATCATGTCAATTATCGTGACAACTCGCAATTATGTCGTCAATTATGTCATCATTTATCGTGACAACTCGCAATTATGTCGTCAATTATGTCGTCATTTATCATGACAACTCGACAACTCGAAATTATCATGTCAATTATCGTGACAACTCGCAATTATGTCGTCAATTATGTCATCATTTATCATGACAACTCGCAATTATGTCGTCAATTATGTCGTCATTTATCGTGACAACTTGACAACTCGAAATTATCATGTCAATTATCGTGACAACTCGCAATTATGTTGTCAATTATGTCATCATTTATCATGACAACTCGCAATTATGTCGTCAATTATGTCGTCATTTATCATGACAACTCGACAACTCGAAATTATCATGTCAATTATCGTGACAACTCGCAATTATGTCGTCAATTATGTCATCATTTATCATGACAACTCGCAATTATGTCGTCAATTATGTCGTCATTTATCATGACAACTCGACAACTCGAAATTATCATGTCAATTATCGTGACAACTCGCAATTATGTCGTCAATTATGTCATCATATATCGTGACAACTCGCAATTATGTCGTCAATTATGTCGTCATTTATCGTGACAACTTGACAACTCGAAATTATCATGTCAATTATCGTGACAACTCGCAATTATGTCGTCAATTATGTCATCATTTATCATGACAACTCGCAATTATGTCGTCAATTATGTCGTCATTTATCGTGACAACATGACAACTCGAAATTATCATGTCAATTATCGTGACAACTCGCAATTATGTCGTCAATTATGTCGTCATTTATCGTGACAACTTGACAACTCGAAATTATCATGTCAATTATCGTGACAACTCGCAATTATGTCGTCAATTATGTCACCATTTATCGTGACAACTCGCAATTATGTCGTCAATTATGTCGTCATTTATCGTGACAACTTGACATCATGACAACATGACATGTCCCTTCAGTGCTTCCGTACATTAGCCCCCCGTACAAAAAGATATTTGAAAAATACTGTTTAATTAAATTGCATTTTTCAGATATTAATGAATGCGCAGTCTCCCCTTCACCATGTGACGTGAACGCTTTGTGTGCTAACACTTTTGGGAGTTTCACGTGTACATGTAATACTGGATTCACTGGCGACGGATCATTCTCATGTACCCGTAAGTTTAAAATTTTTATACTTTCGCCATGCCGATGCTTTCGAAAAAATACTATTACCAGTGTCAGTTTGGGGTTTGGTTGTTCTTGATTTATCCTAGGTTCTGTAATCTTATTGGCCAAACACAAAAACAATCAAATATTCAAATACGTTTTGACACATATAGCTATATTCATCTGAGCTGTTGCCTTCCCAGAAAATACTGTTCGTAGAACATACCAGAACAAGTGCTATTATTATAATTAATTTTACAGGTATCAATGAATGTTCAGTCTCCCCTTCCCCGTGTGACGTGAATGCTTTTTGTGCTGACACCTTCGGGAGTTTCACGTGTACATGTAATACTGGATTCACTGGCGACGGATTTTCATGTACTGGTAAGTTTAACACTTTACTGATGCTGATGGGAAATATATACTTAAAAGAGACGAGATAGCATCAATGAAACTAGGCCCTATGTGACAGGGTAGTTGCCCAAAGTTGTCAAAAATGACCAAAATTGCATTAAGTTGCCTAAACATTTTGCAAAGTTGCATTAAGGTTATCAACTATTTCAAACTGTTGCGATTTGGTAGTTCACAGCATCTTGCGAATGGTAGTGAGTGTTTGAAAAATTGCAACGAGTGTGTAAGAGAATTCAAACATCACAGATATCGAGTAAATAAATTGTTTCAGACCTTAGGATAAGGATGGTTCTAGTAAATTATTTGTTAACCCCATCCACCATTTTGTACTTAATTTCTTTAACACTTTTTACAAATTCGTTTCTTTGTGTATTGAAAAATTGCATTATATATTCTACTGATTTGTTTAGAACTAAGTGCTTGCCTAAGCCAACCGTGTATGTTTGGAACATGTTACCGGTCTGCAGAGGGTAACAACTACATTTGTGTTTGTGAAGGCGGATTTACTGGAATGCGTTGTGAAAATGGTAGGATTATTATTTGATAAAAATGTTTGACCCAAAAAAATATCACTTAAAAATAACCCGGTAAAGGCTTTGAACAAAAAGGTCTTATTCTAAGCACGATGTCAATGATCAATTGCAATTCACCGCGTAATACTGGATTCACTGGTGACGGGTTGTTATGTACCCGTAGGTTTCAAAGTTGGTGCCATTTCACATAATATTCATAGGGATCAACGAACATGAAGATAAGAAAAACAACGCAAACTAATATATAAATTATGAGTTCAATATAATATCTCTGCTTCTTTCCTACTCCTTATAACAACAGCCATCATATTTTGTATGACTTCACCATGTAATAATGGTGTACTGGGTACATGTGTATTTGTATACAATGGCGGCACTATCCATTTCCCCCCATGCCACCCTCCCCCGAAAAATTACTTGTGCCGCCACTGCTTGTACACCTGGATTGTCATTAAGCCAGGGTATTATCTTGAAATTGAATATTTTCCTTGAGTCATCATAATTTCTACAATTTTACTGCCAAAAGACATTTATGAGCTATTATTATTCGGAAAATGTTACTGTTTTACATTTTACTTGTCAGATATCGATGAATGCTCGGATTCCTCTTCTCCGTGTGACGTGAATGCTTTTTGTACTAACACATTCAAGAGTTTCACATGTACATGTAATACTGGATTCATTGGCGATGGATTCTCATGTACTCGTAAGTTTGAAACTTTACGTAATTTCCCATATTTAATTCATGGGTCGGTAACCAATATGAGTAGAACAACGCAAACAATATATATAAATAATGCTTGGTCATTTTTCTGCTCCAGAACTGGCCATCAATTATTGTGTGAGCTCACCATGTGATAATGGCGGGACTTGTCACAACATCATCAATGGGTACATGTGTACTTGTCCACCCAGATTGACAGGAAACCGTTGTCAAATCGGTGAGCATATTGAAAACAAAATTGACTCTGTCATCTGATCCTTAAGTCGTGTTACCAAATCACAGATTCATCTCATGATATCTTAATACTAATCATAGAGAGTTTGTCCGTCTGTCCGCGCGCTATCGCGTGCGCGTGGAGCTATCGCGTCCTCGAAGAGCGCGTACGCGCGGAGCTATCACGTGCTCACAGAGCGCGTACGCGGAGTATCAATGGGCGTGTGCGCGGAGTACCGACGTGCATGCAGTGCGGTGAGGGGTGCATTGCGGTACGATGAGATCCACCGATGTATTAGGCCTATTGCGTTCATAATTCACATTTCTCCCGATTGATTTCATTACTTTACGGCCTACATTTTCGGGGTCCTCCAACCCGAGAACCGCGAAATCTAGTAGATTATAATGAAAATAGAACATTAAAGTTATTCAAATTAAAATTATTGGCGATGGTGTGATCTTTTCCAGTGGAAATAATCACATCAGTCTCCAATATTTTCCATCAACACCGTACTCCATAATAGACTGGGAATGTGTTCATGCAGTAATCATGCTAATTGTATATTGCCAAACTTCATTTGATTAATTTAATTTTCCTGAGATTTTAACGAATGTCAGAGTCAACCATGTTTAAACTGGGGTCGCTGCTGTAAGGGCTATGACGTCGTTACTGAACGTGAAAGAATATTTGCGTTTCGCAAACTTACTGTCAATGTCAAGTATCATCTTCTTATTGATTCGTTACTAACGTTTTTATCATCCACAAATAAATCGAACGTTTGAGCATTGTGTATTCTTAATAAGATATAAATTAATATTGTTTTTCTTAGAAATAAACGAGTGCCAGGCTCAACCATGTTTAAATGGGGGCACCTGCTCTGATGGCATTGACAGTTTTACATGCGACTGCGAAAGCGGATATTCGGGAAACCTTTGTGAAGTAGGCAAGTATTTTTAATTTTGACTTAAAAACCTAAATATGTGCACACAGAACTTATTAGAAAGAGTGTTACACTAAACAAAATAAACAGCAGTAAATATTATATTTTGACAAGACAATGCGTACATTTAACTACATGAATGTTCGAGTCACCCATGTATGAACGAGGGGACATGTAACGAAGGAATTGAAGACTTTTATTGCCAATTCTTGAGAGCTTGGCAAAGTGGTTGAAATCGTTGACTCTGGTACAAAAGCTTTCTGTCGATCCCCCATTTGCTTGACGAATCCGACAAAGCTCCCAAACGTCAACTTGCACAACGTTTAGAACACATTGCAATAAAGAACGGAAGAGAGTGGCCTAATGGTCAGGGTACTTCATTTAGGGCATGAGGTCCCGGGTTCAATTCTCGACGATGGAGATTTGCTGGGATATTGACTTGGGGGAAAAATGTCTGAAATTGGCAACCTGTGTAGATTAAATTCGGAATTGTGATAATGATTATAAAAACGAAGATAAGATAATGATGGTTACTTAGGTGTTCTCGTGAATTTAAAATGGTTAACACTTCTTGCTTCCAGAAAAAGACAAATGTTCAAACAATCCTTGTTTAAACGGTGGCTATTGTCGATCTCTCGAAGCCGGATTCTCGTGCGATTGTTTACCAAGTTTTACTGGGCTCATATGCGATATTGGTACGTGAATGTCTTTTTGACTATGCTATTGAGATATCAAACATTTATCATGATTTACCTTACGTTACGAGTACATTTGTTTCCAAAAGAATGATAAGCACATACATTTTAGGATATGAACAATTTGATGATTATTACGATTGTTTCTCTCGTTGTAGATGTTAATGAGTGTTCGTCAATACCCTGTGAAAATGGAGGTACTTGTAGCGATGTAATCAACGGTTACAGTTGCACATGTCTGCCTGGATTCTATGGTAGTAATTGTGAACAAGGTAAGTGTACATCAACTGATCAGGGAAACAATCAATAAACTTTTCCTTGGAGTGGAGAATATTTACCCCCAATCTAGAGAGCAGAAAATAAAATAAAATTATGATAGATATGCCATGTATTTGTAGGAGAAAAGTTAGGGGTTATATTGCACCTCAACATTGCTGAAACCTCTTAATTAAAAATATTGTACAAAAGTCACATTTTAAGACAATGCGAAACTATTGATTGGCTCTTTTTAATAACGTTGTGAAAAAGTGTTGTTTTACTGCATCCTGCATGCCATTATAAGCAAGTAATAATTTATAAAATGGCGAAAATTGGGCATGTGGATGACTCGATTGATAAAATTTGTGACGTCTTATATGCATTAGGGTGCAATTGCAACTGTCGAAATAAGATGAAAAGACTTCATACAATGATATGATATTTGACTAAAAAATATAATGGTGTTTTTAATGCGATTTGAATGACTAGCGTATTTTGATTTTCATCAGACGACATATGTTATGAAAATCCATGCCAAAATGGCGTCTGCAAATCTGAAGATGACTCCGTTACATGTGACTGTTACCAAGGATGGGAAAAATCGGACAATACGACATGCGATGTTCCAGGTATTTAATATCAAGAATGGCGTACCGTATAACATAATATAATAAGCCTAATCATAATAAAAATGTACTTGAACTTGAATTGTATATGATTGGCTGCTCAAATAACATGAATAACATCGAGGGAATGCCCTCTGCATGAATACTACAGGGTGTATCAAAAATTACAGTGTGACAAAGTCCACTCGATTAAAAAGTATGAGGTATTGGTCAAAATGCTATAGTTGATAGCTGAATCAACATCCTGTCCGCCCACAACTGTATTATTATTTATTCTTTCTTTATCCAGGGTAACCTCTTCAGTATCTTCTACTGATCTCCAAGAAGGCCCTGCACTTAATTACAAAATATACAATACTTAATAAATAACATATGATAATCAAAACAAAGCTTAAACTTTCTTATACAGAAATAATGGAAACAAGGAAAACATTTTAAGAAAACATGTTAAATAGAACATTGAGTAAATACAATTTTAAACATATGAAGGTTCATTGACTCATAATTACTTCGTACATCAGATGTAAGTTTGTTCCATGCCTTGGCACCTCTATAATGAAAAGTACGCTTACCCTGATTATTGCTCCAAAGTGGGACAATAAGGGTTTTAGAACTTTGACTACGCGTACATTTACCATGCATAGACTCTGTAAAAGAAAATTGGGAACTCAGATAATTTGGAGCAAGACCTTTCAGACATTTAAAAACTACAATGAGGAGATGGTTTTCCCATCTTTTATCAAGTTTAAACCAATTCAGAGAATGCATTAAATCAACAATAGGAGTTCTAATGTCGGCATTGAGCAGAATTCTAGCAAGTCTATTGTGAAGTATCTGGAGAGAGTTGGATAGATCAGCATTACAGTTTGACCATACAGTACTACAATAGTCAAAATGGGGCATTACAAGTGCATTGGCAAGCATATTTAAAGTTTTAGGAGGAAGATAATATTTTACTCTACGAATAATACCAATACGCTTGGAGATATTATTTGATACAAAGGTTACATGATCATTCCAACTTAATTTTGGGTCAAGTACAACACCCAAATACTTAAATGTTTCAACCTTTACAATAGCATTATTTGCATGAGAAAGTGAAATATCATCAAATTTGTTGAGAACATGATTAGTACCAAAGACCATGAGTTTTGTTTTTTTAACATTAAGAGTAAGTTTGTTTTCATGAAACCATTTACCAATACAACTCATATTTTTGTCTAATTCCTGTTGGAGTATAGCGGGGTCAGAAGAGGAACACAAGAGAGTGGTATCATCTGCATACATCACACAATTACATGACACACTATCAGGCAAGGAATTAACATAAACAATAAACAACAGATGCCCTAAGATTGACCCTTGTGGAATTCCTATATTAATGCTTTTGAAGTCAAAGAGAAATTTACATTAACTCGTTGTGCCCTGTTACTTAAATAAGGTACAAACCAATTCAGGGTGTGATTTCTAATACCATAGTCATATAATTTGCTGTAGAGAATTTGGTGATTGATAGTATCAAACGCTTTTCTTAAATCTAGAAAGATAGCTGCTGTTGCTTTACCGTTATTCATGTTATGGAGAATGTAATCTGACACATCAAGAAGAGTAGAGTTAGTTGAATGGTTACGTCTAAATCCAGATTGGGCTGGGTTTAAAATATTACACATAGTTAAGTACTTATACAACTGATCATGTATAGCCCGTTCAATTATCTTACTGATTATGTTCAAAACAGATATTGGCCTATAATTACATACATCAGATTTACAACCATCCTTGTAAATAGGTGTTACTTTGGCAAGTTTCCACTCAGAAGGAAATGTTGCCGTTAATAATGACAAATTACAAATATAAGTAAGCGAATGACAAATTACTGAGTAATTGAGTAATTTCACATCAAAATTATCAAGCCCAGTTGATTTGTTGTTAGGAAAATTACAGATCTGGTCAAAAACATACTCTGCGGTTATTATGTCAAAATCAAACCTATTATGAGTTACATTAGAATTATGACTGTCATTATAATTACCAATACCATTGGTATGTAAATCAATATCATTAACACTATCATCATTGACACTACTACTAGTACCACATGCATCAGTATTAGACCCATCAAATTTCTGTGCAAGATCATTGCCTATTGAACTGAAATACTCATTAAATTCATTAGCGGTTTCCAAGTCACTGTTAGTTAAACCAGTATCATTCTGAACGGTTTTGACACAGGAGTTGTTTTTTGGAATCAATTTCTTAATGGTACTCCAAATCTTTTTAGAATTGTTAACATTTTGATTAATTGCATCAGTACAATACTTCTTTTTTAAAGACTTACCCAAATTATTCACCTTATTTCTGAGAGTTTTAGCTGCTTTCCAATCATCAGGATCATTGGTCTTATGTGCTTTAGAATAACAATAGTCTCTATCTTTTGATAACTTAATATAATTACTATTGATCCAATCAGGAAGTGAACCCTTAACTCTTCTTTCTCTAATAATTTTACTGTTTTAGGCACTGCTTTAATTTTCTTATTTTTACGTACAACATATATAAGTGAATGATCACTGAGTCCCAGACTATGAACACCTGAAGAAGACACCATATTGGAGTTGGTTACAAATATAAGATCAATAATAGTTTTACTGGTCTCAGTAATTCTAGTATACTCCTTAATTAATTGATATAAATTACTATGCTTAGCTATATCCTTGACTTTGTGAGAATCATTTCTTTTACAAGTATCCAAGTTGAAATCACCAAGTATTATTACATCCTCATACAAGGAAGTGAAGTGTTGGAACAAAGAATCTAATTTACATAAGTCCTCAGCCTTAGTGTCTGGTGGTCTATACACATTACCAAGAAGAATAGGTTTAGTTTGTGGTAACTTAATCTCTATCCAAAGAGTTTCTATCTCACCAGTACATACACTTAAGTTGTTAATTTCTTTGAAGACAATATCATTTCTAACATAATATATCAAACCACCTCCCCGATCAACACTTGTGATGTCTTCCCAATCTAATCTACAAATATCATAACCATCAATTTCAATTTCATTGTTGTCAATATTATCAGTAAGCCAGGATTCTGATACACACAAGACATCAAATTCATTTTGGTTAAGAAAAACACGAAGGTGATCAACCTTATTTTGCAAACTACGAATATTGATATGCCCTATTTTGAAACCTTTGTTAAGAGGACATCTCAAAAAAGTACTGGGGTGTGACCATTAATAAGGACTCAGTAGCTATTTCTGTGAGCCGAGTAAAAATAGAGTTGCACAAAGTCAATTCAAATCAAAGCAACATAAAATGACATGTTTTAACACTATGTTTACAGTAATGGACAGTCTTACTCTTTTACATGGCCGCAAGGGCATGTCCACAGTCCACCATTCCTCTGTATGCAGATGACAGCTCTCCACAACATGATATTCATACCAGGCACCGGGACCGGGCATTCGTACCACGTCTTATGAGAGGCCTGTCCTGCCAGGGGATGTCAACTTTTGCAATTATGTGTCTCTTGAGTTCATCAAGGTCTGCAGGATCACCTTTGAAAACCTTTGATTTCAGATAGCCTCACTAAAAGAAATCCAGAGGTGTAAGATCAGGATATCTTAAGGGCCATTCCACTTGGTGCTTCAAAGCCATCACACTGCCAAACAGTTCTGCAAGGCGTTCTGTCAATTACTGTAAAGTGGTGAAACTGTGATTTTCATGTTATTTTAATTGACTTTGCGCGACAGCATTTTTTACACGGCTCACTATAATAGCCACCGAGTCCTTATTAATGGTCACACGCCAGTGATTTTACGGTTGTGGGTGCACAAGATGTTGATTCAGCTATCAACTATAGCATTTTGACAAAATACTTCATACCTTTCAATCTAGTGACATTTTTCACACTGTACACTTTATTTTGATACACCCGGAATAATATGTTGCGAATAAATAAAACAAATCCGCAATGTCTTATCAATTATTAAATAATATTGCACGATAATACTGTGCGGACATTTCATGGCAGAAATTTGCATCCGCGAATCTGAGTAAAAATTGGTCTCATGTGAGGCTATTGCCTGTCTGCTTCTGTTCTCACAATTCGCTGAAAGTGAAAGTGATATAATGTCAAATTGTGCATATTGTAGAAATTTATGTCGTATCAATATTAATTATAACAGTGTAAGTGAAAACTACCGTTTTTCGTTCTTTGATAACTTGAATTATTTAAGGTATGTTTCCACACAAATTAATAACTTTATTATTTTAAACGCATCTTACCTCTTTTATATAGTTCCAACGCTGGTGTGTCCGTTTATGATGCAAACCTTCAAAGATTCAATTGTAGTGTGGGATGCACCGAGGGCAATTCATTTAGGAACCACGTCGTCAATCACATACACAATTGAGGACAGGACGATAACTCCATTAGCATACGGTGACGGTCAACTATTGTATAAGTTCGATGATACGGGGACAACGTCAGTTGTGAAGGCAACGACATTTACTGACAACGGCGATGTTGTTAGTTGTACTTTTACTGTGATCATACGTCCACTTAACAGGCCACAAGGTTTGAAAATGAGTGATTTCTTACAATCTACATAAATGAGTGATTTCTTTCCATTTACATAAGAATATTAAGGGCCAGGTGTGTTGTGATTTCTTCATTATTATTTCAAGATTTTCACATTAATTTCGCGCTACCGATGAAATTATCTCGGGAATCATACACATAATTATCATGACCATTTTGTCTTTCATTTTAATACCATGTTTTAGTTATAAAATACAATTTGCAGAGGATTGCAGATAAATATTTAATATTAATTATAAAAGTTAAGAGAAACAATACCTTTATTACATTATTTGTTAAAAGATTGTTTTAAAGCAGCATATAATTAGTTACCCTGATTCAGAATTGTCTAAATTGTATTTTTATTTTTCTAGTGGGTTGTGACTGTACTAACTTTCAAGATGATCTGGACATTGACATTGACTGCATATCAACAACAACATGTTCCGACATTATATTAAAAATTTTAAGTGAAGTAAGTACAATATTGCCTTTGCAGCAAGTAGAATCTTGGATAACTATCCATAATCCAGTTACTACTTCCGGTTACTACAACACGGAATAACGCAATTCTATCATGGTAACTTTATAACTCGGCCGAGATTCTACTTTGTGCATTGCCTTTACTGCTTCTATCATTTGTGTCTTCCCTATTGATAATGAGGACTTACGTTTGAGCTCCTTTGAATTTTTAACCATTTCTTCTTGAGAACTGTAGTTCCCAAAGAATATCTTTGCATGATTGAACCAGTTTACCAAATTACCATACAGGTAATTATAGTATATTGGGGTATTGCTTTTATCAAATGACCATGTTCAATCCAGCTGTCCAGAAAGTGCCCTCCGCTTGAGGCAATTAGTTGTCTGATGTTGACAGTTGGGAACAGGTGTCATCTTGAAAGCAAACTTTCTAGTTAATTACACCCCTTTCAGCTAAAACGTTGGTAAAAACTGCCAAATTGTTCAAGGAGTCTGTAGGGTAATGGGATTTTTAATTAGATGGTTGGAATTGCAAGGAAACAGTTCATGTGATTTTCATCGATTTTCCTCCATTTTACATACGCGACGGTAATTTTAATTGAACCGCCTATGTGACATCAAATTCAAATCAAATCAAATTGGCCTCGCCAAGGGGGAAATTCCCCCTAACCTTGGCCTTACTATGAAAATAATGCAAAATTACATTGATGTTTGCTCCCTCTTAAGATTCCACCCACCCCCCCCCCCAAAAAAAAGAAATCATGCTGCCGCCAATGATCATATTGATATCACGCTCACGCACAAAAAAAATCGTACCAAGTGTTTAAGAAGATAAGTTTACACGCGCCAAATGTAACATAACCATATCAACGGCTTGTTTATTTTTCAGAAAAATATCACAGACGAAAATGTGCAATTGGTGACAGAACTACTAAAGAACGTGACACAAAGGTCTACTTACATAACGGCGCTTGGGCTCAAGTATGTGTCTATAACTTTGCAGAATATAGCTGAGTTTGGTACCAACAATGTCCAGGTATGTAAAATCGCATTTAAGATATCGAACGTATGTTTTAAGTTATACAACTCAAATTACATCGCATAGTCTCATGCGAGGTGAGTCAGTGAAAGACGTATCACATATCCCCATATTGTCGGAACATCAAGTAATAAATCAACGAATTGAGCAATTGCAGTGTGAATTTCAAAAAGGGTTACCTGAATGGATGACTCCATTTGTAATCTACACCCCTGTGTTGCGATTAAGATCATGTCTTCCATAGGGGGGTTTATGGATTTCAACTAGAATAACCTATTTAAGGCAAGAAGATTGAACCCAAAAATTCACTGTTTTATCTAAGGTAAAACGGCAGTCCAAAGACAAGCACCTTGCTGAATTTGTTTCATATATATTGTGCATTATCTGTATACAAGAAATATTTTGCAATTTTGGTTAATTCTTAAAATCTAATATTATTATCTTAAATTATTATTTGCCTTAAATAATTTAATTTTCTTGGAATTTGGGTAATTATTTTTTATTCCTTTTTGTAGGTAACAATAGACTTCTGCCAAGTAGTCAATAACCTTTTAGACGTATCCGAACTAATATTCAGCTTTGTTCATCCAACGAACATATCCAATATATTAATATCATTGGAAACTCAACTGGATACTGTTGATGATGAAATATCTTTAACCATGGATGATATGATCGTGGTGAAATTTCGGATAAATGGTACAGACTTCGAAAACGGAGTATACTTCTCCTTGCCATCAGATGGTACTGATGAAATAAGTGATACTTTGTTGAACAAAAGACCCGTAAAAGAGGACGTTTTCAATGAAGAAACGGGGGAAAATTCCGAAGTAGCTATTTGGGTTCCAGCAGAGCTTGCATCCAATGCACATGAATACGGTAATGATATATCAATTTTCAATTTTTATTATTTTGCAACTTCATGTACAACTCTTTGACCTTAATCTGATAGCATTATAACGGATAACATGAACCTGCTTCAACATTGTAGATTATTGTACCTTCTGTAAATAACCACCCTCTTCTTATAAACTCATTCAAATGTTCTCTTGTAAGGATTCTGCCGTATTATTTTTTTAAATAATAATCACACTAATTAATTAGACTTATTATATTATAAAGATCACAAGAGAAAATGGTTGTAATGTATAATAAAACAGGATAATAGTGTATTAAATACATGCAACACATTAAAGTGATAGATGATATTCATTTTCTAATTATCATCAACTTGAGGGATCTAGAATGAGCGTTTATTGCGTTTCGACAGTATTTTTTGTGGAACATGAGAGCACATCAGACCTATCGAATTGCATTCTGAATACGAAGCATGTCTTTCTGATATCAAATAATTTTCATTTTTGAAAATCACAATATAATACAAATTTTATGACAAATTATAAAAATTTGATATTTTTCAAATTTTTGATATATAACAGTCCTCGAAGTAAATTATATAAATCTGATGATTTATACTTAAAGTGTATGTAGGTGGGATGAAAAGCCGACGGTCAATTGAAAATTTTGATCTTTCATATTGAAGATATGGATTTTTTTCCCAAAAAGACCTTTTTTTGTGTGTGTGTTTTTGGGAAAAATATCCATATATTCAATACGAAAGGTCAAATTTTTCAATTGATCGTCGGCTTTTCATCCCACCTACATACGCTTTTAAGTATAAATCATCAGATTTATAAAGTTTACTTCGAGTACTGTTAAATATCAAAAATATCAATTTTAATGATTTGCCATAAAATGTGTATTAAATTGCGAATTTCAAAAATCAAAATTATTTGATATCAGAAGGACATTCTTCGTATTTAGAATGCAATTCGATATGTCAGAAGTGCTCTAATGTCCCAAAATAAATACTGTCCAAACGTTCATACCCCAGCCCTTAACTACTTTTCCTAAAAGTTTCTACCATTGATTCACAATGCTACAATTTCAAATTCGACAGGGATTTTCATCATCTACTTGAATGACAAGTTATTCTCATCTCCCGTTACAACTGGAAACAGTCCACAGGAAAATAACCTCCTCTTTGTTGATGGTCTAATTATCTCTGCCACCCTCACGGGGTCACCACGTAGCACTCGACAACCAGTCATCGTATCCTTCCTTCCTATTGCAGTACGTACACATTTTTAAAACATCTTGGGAACTTCTGCCTTTCTTACAGTGCTTCTGAATGGTTAATTGCATAATATAATCATCTGAGTAACCAATCAAAATAGATCTTATATAGCCCACTTTGTAACCAATAAAAATAGTTCTTTGAGGCTGATAAATCGGCTGGTAGTGCCCATGGGGTTTCCAGTTGGTAACTAAATATGGGGACTGGTCTAGTTTTGGTCTGATTTTAACCGAAACTTTCCAAATTGACCACCTCAATTTAAAAATTTCGTTCTAATTCGTGAAAGATAGTCCCTTATCAGTGGACTTCGGGTATATATATAAATGCGCATTTATAAATGCGCACGTGACATCTACAAGTCGCCATACCGTGTTCAACGATGTAAGGTACCCGGATGTGCACAAATTCCACACGCAAAAGTATAGGCGGAAATGACAGGTTACAAGGAAAATTGGTTTTGCAAAATAGTGGCATTGATTGCAAAGGGCAAAATAATTTGACCCGAAACATAAACTCTTTATTTGGATTTTCCATTACGGAAAAAAAAGTTTATGACGGAAAAGCTAGATATAGCTGATTTAAAAAGTTATATTTCATTATTTCCGTGCTAAATGGGCGTGGCAATTGACCATATTGATGACGAAATGTGATTCTTACTGGCATTAAGGTCAGAACTGGGTAGCTGCCGATGATGTTATTTGATAATGTTTGCACGTAGGGAACTTAGGGGCTGTCATTTTCTTCGGAAGGAAGGGGTCATGGATTTATTTATTTGGGAGTCAAGATAAGTATCCCCCCCGTAGCGCCGCCAATGAACATAACTCTGACCATAATTTTAACTCTAATTATAACGTAAATTGAGGAAACTATAACTTTAGCCCTTTTCGGTATAATGACCCTCTCAAACTAATAGGCTAGATGTCCCCACCCGACCTCCTCAATTCTAACTTACTCATTCGCTCGCAAATGGACAAAAAACAAACTCAAAATGTGTTTTTAAGCACCTTTTTGTGTCCCCCATGCTAAATCGGTAATCTGTACACCCTTTGTCACCCTTTGACGTACAATTTAGAGTATTAACACGTATATGACTGTACATGATCTAATCATCCCGGCTGAAAGATGATGAGGAAGACTCGTATACTATACATCACGCTCATACGTTATATGACAATATGACGTACAATCACGTATGTGATACATGGTTTGAGGTTTATTCAGCTAGTAAGTTAGATCTCGTCATACACATTATTGTCATGGTATATTGTAATTGTATACGTCAATTTTGTTCAGTTTGATTCAACCGGCTTATAAAGTTTTACTTTACACGGATGCGGGAAAGTTAGCAAAAAAACAATTAATTTATGAGTGTAAAAGGGGGAGGGGTGGTTTTGAGGAAGGGGGGGACAAATAATATTTATAAAATTATAAATAAAGCGAGAAACCCTGTTCTACGGGCGAACGGACCTTTCAAGTAGGGTCAGTCGGTCGGTTGGTATTTTTTAAATTTTTTTAAATAACCCAAAAATCACAAAAATACAATTTGAGAAAATACAAAAAAATTGTCCTGAAATTTCCGAAATTTGGTGTCGGCATACATTTGTACAGGAAAAAATTGTTTTCCAATTTGTTCAAAATAGAACAGGTTTTTCGTTTTTCGTCGAATAAATAAATAAATAAATAAATAAATAAATAAATAAATAAATAAATAAATAAATAAATAAATAAATAAATAAATATAAATAAATAAATAAACATTAGTTATGTTTGTACATGGGGGGTGCTGTGCAGTAATCATGATCCTTTGATATCCATGATTTATCCTTGCAAATTTATAGCATCGAACCTCCAGCCAATGTTCCTTGCCAGTGCTAGCCACGAAACAAGGTCACAACTGTAGCCACTCCTTCAATGGTCGCCATTTCAGTGATTGACAGTGATGTAATGCAAATATGGCGCTAGCCATCTGGTCACGTGCGCATTTATAAATGCGCATTTATATATACAACCGAAGTCTACTGCTTATTGTAATTCAAAAACATTAATTTTGAATTTTAGCTCATCGGTAACAGTGACATAGTAGAGTGCGTATTTTGGGACTTCAAGCTTAGAGATGGTATAGGAGATTGGTCTTCTGAAGGCTGCGAATATGTTGGCATTCAAAATGGCCGTATGGTATGTCACTGCAATCATCTCACGAACTTTGCTGTCTTGCTGGTACGTGTGTTATTTTCATTTTAGTGTAATTCAGCATCCACACTCAAAAACGCCACCCCACCCCACACACACACACACCCCTACAAAACGCCACGGACTAGACATCTGGTTTGAGAGTGGTAAATGGCTAATTTGTGTGTGCCTTTGATTTAAAACAAAATGAACAAAAGAAAACTGAAACAAAAGAGCTGACAAATAAAAATAAAATGCAAGTTATGAAAAGTAAAGAGAAGTAAAAACTGAAATAAATATTGCTTTAAATAAAGCTTCATTGCAGAATCTGTGTAGTCTGTTGCGCTTGTTGGAATCTTTTTGCGCCTCGTGTTAGGCCAATTTGTCACTTTTAAAACTGGACCTTCGATGTGGTGTCAAAATGTGCAAGATGAGATAGTGCATCTATTACAAAAATTTATCCCAATATGGTTCAGTTTTGAAATTGTGATTATTTTTCCAAGTGTAAGGATACTTTCTTGGTGCAGTATATTTAAGCTTATATCTCTTACTTTTTCAACTTAGGCTATCAATCCCGTCATTCAGTTTGCTTTGGATATATTCAGTAAGATTGGTTGTGGCATCTCCATTGCAACTCTGTGTATAAGCTTACTCACCATATTTACTGTCAGGTATGTAGCACTAACCGGTCAAATTGTAACCTACAATCATGTTCCTGGAGCCACATCCATCCACCAGGGCCATGTGGGTAACCACTTTATAGATACATAAGGGACGAAATCAAAACTCGACCGGCGGAAGACCGCTGGTTCCGTCCGGTTCCGTCCGGTTGCTATTGTTCTAAACAATGGTAACCGGATGGAACCGGCGGTCAACCGCCGATCGAGTTTTCAATTCATCCCTAACCTCCTTGCTATAACCTGCTCACTATTACCACCACAATTTGCAAATTGTTGCTTTCTACTCTCTATCCCCCGCTCTCAAAATGTTCTCTTTTATTATGTTTTTTAATAAAATTTCGGATTTATGGGGGGTTTGAAATGTCCCGCAAACATGGGTCT
Organism: Amphiura filiformis; assembly: GCF_039555335.1. NCBI lineage: Eukaryota > Metazoa > Echinodermata > Ophiuroidea > Amphilepidida > Amphiuridae > Amphiura > Amphiura filiformis. The sequence goes on from NC_092631.1 coordinate 82,962,048, forward strand.
CAGTCCGTGCATTAAACACATTGTAGTTGTACAGACAGAATCCATTTTTCCATCAACTAACATTGCTAGGTAATTATGCACACTTTTAAACTAGAAATAATAGGTTATTTTTTAGATGAGCAGATCCAATCACAATTACCAGGGATATTGCTAACGCCAATTCTGCCCGTGGAATATATAGAAGTTGTCATACATTTCAAGTCATTCTGGTGTACAGATATATGATAAAGCTATTTATGGAGATTTTGACAAGCTAATCATCATCTGGAGTAGGCCTACGTAGGGAATTGCGAGCTTTCTGCAGTCGAATAATATTGTTGAATTTCAAGGTTATTATTTCTATCTAACACCTTAGTAAGGACACTCCTTCAATAATGACATAATAATTATATTGTTTTGATTTTCAGAGAATTAAGGGTCCTGAAACCTTACATGATCCTGAGAAACCTCTGCATATCTCTACTGTGTCTGTACATCTTATTTCTGGTGGGAATTGAACAGACTAAGTCTGGTATTGGTTGTGTGGTGATTGCAGCGATGATACAGTACTTAATAGTCTCTTCATTTATGTGGGCAGTCGCAGAAGGAGTAAATATGTATTATATGCTGGTAATGGCGCGAGCGAGTCTAATACACAACTTTATGAAGAGAGCTCGTATTGTTTGCTGGGGTGAGTTATAGGAACTTAGTGCTATTAAGTTAAAATGTCTAAAATGTCTTCGAAAGTAGATAGGACTGTTTCATCATCACTCATCATCGTCGTCGCCATCATCATCATTATCATCATCATCGGCATCATCATTGTCGTCTTGTCGTCGTATTTGAAGCAGTATAATAATAATAGTAGTAGTATTGCAATAGCGTACATCATTATCATACTTTTTTCATCAAGGTTTACCAATGCTAATTGTGGGATACACGCAAGTCATTCTCTTTGTACTTGAAGGAAAAACACCGAATGATGATAGACTATAGTAAGTACTTTATCTTGAAACATCTGAAGTCCATTCAGTCAATAGATGTGGACGTGTTTTCATGGGTTAAGTAATACACGTTACAGAGGCAATATCTCTGGACGTCCCTCTAAACCATTATGGGAGAAAAAGAAAAAAGCAATAATTGCCCTGTGCTTCTTCCTTTTTAAAACGAAAACACCGTGTTTTGGGGCTAAATAGGGCAAAATTTAACATTTTTGGAGCGCTTAGCGCACACTGGCCCATTAAGTAGCAATAGAAACCTTTATTTTGGGCTAAAATAGTCTGAAATTTAAAAAATATGTCCCGATAAAGTCGACCCCCTTTTTGAATGATTCCGCCGCCACTGGGTTGAATGTAGGATATGTTTGTCTGAGGTTGCAGGGACAGGGGTTGGGAGTACTTGTATACATTGTATACGTAAAGTGTGTATCTTTTACTTAGGGATTCAATCATGTTACTTCGTGCGTAACCGTCGATCATCCTTGATGTTAAACCGTTGTTCATTACCGTTTAACAACGATGCATTAATTCGCTTCGTGAAGTAGACCGCCCAGATTGACCTTTATCATGTTCATTGTTTTTGACAATGTGTACAATATTTATGGAAAGTTGCCAAACGTATACCATTATTTTCTCATTTCAGTTGCTTCCTGGAATACGGTCCATCACTTATTGCCGGAGTAATCGTACCAGCAGCCATTGTCTTATTATTTAACTCATTTGTCTTTGTTATGGTGGTACGGAGACAATGCCAAAGATTAGAGAGCAGTTTGACGGCGGAAGAAACCACGATAAAACGCAGTCTTCGTTATGCCCGCGTCATGGGTCCTGTAAGCTACTTGCTGGGCTTGACTTGGGTGTTTGGATTTTTAGCCATCGGCAAAGCAGCTGTATTCTTCTCTTACGTGTTCTGTGCTTTCAATTCTTTCCTTGGTGTTTTCTTGTTCTTCTGGTTTGTCGTCAGAAATAAAGTAGCGCGGCGTGCATGGGGAAGAATTTTATGTGGACGCGTATATGTAAACAACTCACAACACGAAAGACCTTCTTATCCAACTTTATCTACAGATCAGAGTCAAAACGTGTTATCTTCTAGTCAGGGACCAATGCATTCGGAGTCTCATTTGTAATCGTTTTATCAGCATGCTTCGACTATATTTATAAATACGCACGTGAATCATGGGCACGACATACCAAGACCAGCAAGTGTGACCAAATCCACATGCATTGACCACTATACAGAAAAGGATAGGAACTTTGTAGATAAATATCATATTTTTTAATTTGATGATATGTGTAATAATTTTGCTACTCAATTGATAGTTAAAAGTATTAATTGAATAGCAAAATTATTACACATGGGGGGATTCCGAATTTGTAATAATGTTTCAAAAACAGCATTTTGAAAGTATTTAATTGAAAAGAAAAATATTCAACGACGGAAACGTTTACAATTTTGCTGCACAGTAGTCTCATGTTGTTGCGCCTTTGCATTCAAATGTATAGGAAGACCACCTGCTATGTAGAAGGTCAATTCGAGACTTACTTGTAGACAAAAAGTTGTTATGGCAGCGCGGAGGTGGTCAAGTGCGTATTTATAAAAACGTATTTATAAATATAGTCGAAGCATACTGCTTATACACAATTGCTTTGATTTAAGGTTAAACGTATATGTGATGTGACCAAGCAAAATCTGTCGGAACTCGGAAATAATAAATTTTCAGTTTCTTATAGGATAGTAACAAACATTTGCAAAGTTGCATTTTGCAGAAAACTCCATTGCAATTGAACAATCATTTCCAAAGATATGAGCAATTAAAGAGTTTCCAAAACAATAGAAAACAAAAAGAAATATTTCCTTTATTTGGCTATATCTCAAAATCAATATTTCCGAGTTCCGACTGATTTTGCTTGATCGCATCACATATGTAGTCGAGTCCACATACCAGAATTACTTTCAGATGGCACTCCATCTTCCGCAGAGTGATTCTAACTATGATCTTCATATTGGTTCTGATCTCAGCGTGATCTTGCTACGGCAACTTTGTTGACTAAGATTACAGAAATAGGGAAAATAGAAAGAGACTCCTGAAAGTTTGAATCTGCCCTCTTTCTTTATTACCTCTGATGTAAAATGACTCCTTCCATATTTCAAAGAAATATCCAGGTGACTCAATGCGAATGTGGTCCGAAACTTCACAGGCCCAGCTGATGAATCTTCTGGATTTTGGGTATCTATGTTCCTGGAATCGCATTTCTTACACTTGCCGATTAGTGTTTGTCTCATATCTCTGGTGTAAGGGTTAACATAAAGCATACACCATATCCGTTGGTATTGAAGGTCCTCCTTAATGCCATGGAGATTCCTTGAACATTATGGTAGCGCTACGTTTTATTTTGAAGAAAGTTTATCACTCTAGCTGAAGAAAGATGGATTGCAATTTGAAAAATCCGAGATAAGATACGAATACATAATATTTTTGTGTTTGGATCAAATATTTAATCTTCAGTCATTTTACCAGCATAGACAGTGCCGCCGACAAAGGGGGTAAGAGGGTTCGGGGTCCTAGGGGGCCGCCAAAAAATAAGTGATTTCAAATAACACCAATGTGTTATCAAGTTGAAGTTATCAAGCTTTATACTGAGAGCAAGAGGTGTGTCCTGAATGATGCTAAATGGGCAAAATGGTTTATAAGGCGTGTCTGTTGCCGCATTCATGGTATTTTTTAAATGTGCTTAAATACTGTTCTGGCATTAATTACTTTACAAAAACCTGACACGGATTACGTTTGTATTTAACAATGCATACACATAATTTGTGTTTTGTTTCTGGCTACCCTTTCGATTGTAATTAGGGGCTATCAATAAATGTATGATTTGACGCTATAGCTCGCATGCAAATTTATTCTACGCATATACCATTCTGTGCTTCTGTGTATTTTGTAAATAAATATTTGAATAATTATATTAAACTTTTGTAACAACATTAAATGTTTTGAATAAGTTCCACAAAAATACAGAGGTTTTGCCTGATTATGCTATTGTATCATAGTCCGCCGTTTTTAGGGCTTTTGTCTCGTTTCATGTTGCGATGTTTTCGAGTCTCCGTTGCGATATGTGCTTAAATTTCCATTTTGTATATTGTTGATGATATTTCCCATATTTTATATGCCTATTGATGGTGTCTGATCCTAAAAAAGTAACTTATTCACTATCCATCTGATATGAAGCAGCATTATATTAATAAAATTATTATTATATTGATGCAAATATAGATACATATTTATATAGATATGCATATGCCAAATTGACTCTGAAATATTGATATAAAATACGAATAAAATAATCATTGGTACTTTCTGTCATCTAGTTATTCATTTGTTGTCATCATATAAATAGACTAGACGAATATCTAATGTGCTACTATAGATCTTTTCCCTACTTTCCATCATGCACTATTCTAATTCAGTTGGTGCGTCTTGTCAAGAATACACGCAATTTGATTGGTTTTCACCCATCCATTATGACACGATAGTGGATAGTCATATAAGACAGCGAGCGCGCCGACACGCAACGATGGCACGCTTGTAGATACTGAATGAGAGCGCGAAAAGGCGTTCGCGTAATACACGTGCGCGAATTAAGAACGTGATTCGGCGGCTTAGATGTTCGTAACAGTTTCGTTCATTTTAAACAACGGGGATGTACTTACAAAAGTAACTTGATTTTTGTCTGGAAAATGCACTTTTTCTTATAAAAATTATACTGAATAAGAATGAGAATAAAAGATAGGATTGTGTCTTTTGCCTATCCAAAATCGTGTCATAATGGATGGGCTTGCCAATATTTTTTATCGTAGTTCCACTACTCAAAATACTACCGAATTTTCATTTATTTCACTTTTGTACCATATGTCACCAGTTTAGCTTCAATATGCCAAAATTTTTCTCGCACTTCGCGCGCATTTGTGCTATAAATTTCTTTTGTTTCCAAAAGTTGCTGGATTTGGTCTAAAAGAAATCTACGCCACTTCAGGCTTAGTCTTTCACAGGGCATTTATATAATTTATGTACACCAATGGCCATTACGATGGTGCAAAAAGTAGAAATTCGAAAAAAAAGTTAGGGCGTCCCATCCAAAATGTTGTGATTTCAGACATTATTCCAAATTAATACCCCAGGAAGTCGCTAAGCTCCGCTACCACCGGGGATCATTGAATCCACGCTCTCTATTATCAATTTATTGTTGGGAGGTTGTATATTTATTAAAGCCATAATGTGTGATTTCCATCAATTTGGAATTTTGTTATTCTTTACTCAAAATGCTTAAAATAATATTAGTAAATAGCTGTCAGGAAGGCCGATAGGAAGGGTTTCAGTAAAATAACTAGGTGAAATGAAAGAAACCCCACTGGTTATGTGGAGCTCTACGGGGGTACTTATAATTATCTGAATACGATATTACGGTGTCAAAATTGGTCTATTGACTGCGAATTGGCTGACTCCATTCAGGTGTAAGTTGTGTGAACATTACAAATAATTATGCCAAAAAATCAATATTTAAAAAAATTAACCAATTTCATATTATGAGATAATAAATACATTGTGGCTTTATTAAGTTAAAAACCGTGCGACGTTTTTTGGCACACTGCAGTCATGACTAATGCTCTGTCAAAAGTATAAAAATAACTCGGGGAAATCAAATCCACAATATATGTGACCTTGTTTCACGCTCAACTTGTACGTCTGAATAGAAAATTTAAGTTACTGACCCGTATCATCAAGTACAAGACTCAATGTAGGTTAGACAACTGTACTATAAATGAACAGTAACAATTTCAAATCAATGGCCCCGGTCACGTAAATGGCGTAATTAATTATATTTTTAATGTTGAATGAGAAAAATAGAATAGTACATATATTTGAAGATCTGTTTTACGGAAAACACGATTCCAATGATAAAAACGCCAGGGACGAAAGATGGAAGTACTTTCTTGTGCATGTTTGTTGTTTGTAATTGCAGGTGCTGTTTCACAAAATGGTACGTACTGAATTGAAATAAACGTTTACGTTAACATGGTTAAGCTTAAAAATGGAAATATTTATAGGAGCAGTAGTTGCATTATGCATAACCCGTAACAGCGATGCGTAATAATATATTAGCTTGAAATTACGGATAGGACCTATATCATGCGAAATAATAAAATTATGTGGTTTATATATATATAAGTTGAATTGGCTGCATAGTGCTTGTTCCTGAAACAGTATCAACAATTTTGAATTTGGATAAATTTCAGGGAATCTTGTCTGATACATTATTTAATCTTACCTTTTACTGCATAGAAATGTTTGACGTTTTTAAAAACACGTTTTACTATCCCTAAATGTTTTACATTTACGTGATTTCTTAATTATCATATTCTTCATTTTCAGTTGACCCGTGTTCACCAGGCCAAGGTAAGAAAGTGTTTTTGGCTGTTTCATTTCTCTCAAGTAGCTCTGTTTGTTGGACAGTCCAAAATAGTGTAGGTAATCATGGATAGTAGCAGTAGCTCATATTGGTGTCTATCCACCATCTAGACCCCAGATCATGGACGTGTCCCCCTTTCGGCAAAATAACCCATTTTTTGTTCTTTTCAGCCACTTTTTAACCTTGAATTTTGGCCGGGTGTCTTCCCCTCAACATTTCAAGTCGGATTGGCGCTAATGCCTGAGATGATATCCCATATCATACTTTGCCCCACAGAATGTTCAGTTCTCGGTTCCAAAAGTAAAATGTCTAGATTTTTAACAATACTTCTCAAAGCAACTGATGCATGCGCAGTCATTAACTTCGATCCATCAGAAATTGTACCATTTTGGCTCGATGATTCAGCTATTGTCAGACATTCAGATGTTGCTAACTTCATCTTGCTTCCTGTATTTCATTCAGATACCGAGCCGCCAACATGTCCGTCTATAGAAAACATCATAAGGAAAATACCGATGGGGACCGGAGGTACTACTGTCACATGGAGGGAACCGTTTCCAACAGACAATTGTGATACCATCACATTGATAGATAGGTCACACGAGCCTGGTATATTCTACAATACTGGTTCTTTTAGTGTTATGTATGTTTTTGAAGATGCATCAGGCAATCAGGCTACATGTAGTTTTACCATACTTATTACAGAAGGTAGGTCGAATTCTGGTAGTTCAAATTCCTCAATAAGTTCTATCTTTCGAAATTAAATGTTTTAGTGTGCACTTTCTCATTTTAAGTCAAATATTAATTTGTATTCGTGTTTTTTTGACATCTTGATCTGAAACAGGATGTTCTACTTTAAATCCATACATCCCCTGTGAAAGGCAGGGAGTGTGAATTTCAAATGGGGTTACCTGAATGGGTGGATCCATTTGAAATCTTCACCCTCTTAAATGGTAGATTACGGTCATGGATTTTTAACTCATGTTTCGTAACTCTATTGTTGCTCCCCAAAATGAAATGCGTACAGCTAGTGGGGTCGGATGCGATATCGCCATTTTTTTATCATATTATTTGAAAAACTTTTGAGGTGCGAACAAGTAATCCACTGTAAGTAGACTACAGCACGTTTCCTAAAAAATTGTGCAAGTGAAAAGCGCCCTCTTTGGTAATTAGAAAATACTGTAATGACATGATGCTTACACCAATGTTTAGTGCGCAGTCTTAGTTTGCAAATGTTGTTTGTTCTATTCAATTTGCTTGTTTTAATCTCGAGATATGTTTAGTTAACAACGAAGGGGGAAATCACAATTGTACCACTTTTACTAGGGAAGAGGGCTGTACATGTAAATCAATGATAGCATCATGTTTATCATGATCCAGCAAACACAAAAACGTTTTAAATAAGTTATATTTTGGCTTTGGGTTTAGGTAAAAACGTTTTAATAACATTAAAATGTCGGGTTATATAAAGGTCATGATAACGTTTTAAAACGTTTTGTATGAAAACACACTACAACAATATGTTTAAATGTTTGCAAAAAATGTTATTGTAAACTATTTTTGCAAACATTTTTGCCAAATATTGTGCCAATAGTTAAATAACATTTTGTTAAAATATTTGAACCCAGCAAACACAGAAATGTTCTTAAAATGTTTTTTTCAAAACCTTTTAATAACATTTAAATGTCGGGTTATGGTCAAGAAAACGTTTTTAAAACGTTATTGAAAATATTTTGGGCAAACATTTTTTTCAAAATATTTTTCAACCCCAAAATAACATTCTGTTTAGAATGTTTTGTATCAAGTTTTCAAGAATGTTTTTGGAATGTTATTAAAACGTTTTTATACCCTTTATATAACCCGACATTTAAACGTTTTCTGTAAAACATTTTTGTTTGCTGAGCAGTAGATTATCAAAAATGTTTTTTAAGGTTATGAAAACGTTTTATACTCTTAATATTTAATATACCCTTTATATAACCCGACATTTAAACGTTTTCTGACAACCTTTTATAACCTTTTGCGAATGATGTCAAAAACGTTTTGTGTTTGCTGTAGAGTTCCTTCGTGAAATAAAAATATATCGATTACACAAAAATACAAAACTGTTTGTACTGTTTTACCATGATACGGGTATAATGATTCTCTTTTTCCACTTGAAACAGATTAAAAGATAAATAAATATTTTTTCTGTAAAATTAAATTAAATTAAATCCCCTTTGTCACTCAAGACATGTTAAAAGACAAAGAAATATTGCACACTCTGATGTAAAATTAAAATCATGTCAACGAAATATTGCATATCGTATACATTTGAGCAATTGTTACAAAATCATTTCTAATCCTACAAATGAATATTATATTTATTAACTGCACTATGCAGGTATTTAAGAAATAAAGGGTAATGCATTATCCTTTACACGCAAATAATGTGTCCGAGACAGTAAAACGTAAATAATGGGTGAGGCGCAGCCGAACCCATTATTTAAATGTTTTTAATGCCAAGGACACATTATTTGCGTGTAAAGGATAATGCTGCACCCTTTATTTCTATTCTATTACCACAAAATAGTGCGATTTAAAGACAAAATATCACATTTTTGCCCAAATATTTCAAGTTGTTTACCTCAAGGTGGAGCGCCTACGCGTAGCCAAAGCGTAAGTGATAGCGAGTATTGCAGAACGCGCAACCAAGCGTATTGCTTTGCGTAATGACGCTAATATACTGCATCGCGCTTTGCTGTGCGCTGTGATGCGAGAAGAACATAATAAGTTCGTTGCCCTGGCCACTTTATTGCTAATTAATGGGCTTTCACGTGACGCGTTTCAACAAATCACAGTGCGCGATTTTGAATAATGGGTCGTGGGGGTAATAGAATTAGATATAACATTCAATTTTCTAGAAAGTGGCACAAAAGGGTTTTCATACATTTGTGTTTAGTGAAGAAGATCTCCGGATTACCGATACCAAAATGAATAAAACAAACGGTATTTAAAAGATAGGACTGCTCCCTTGACGTTGATATATGCATCATGTCACAACAGTATTTTCTAATTGCTAAAGATTGCGCTTTCCACTTGCACAATTTGAAACGGGCTTTTCAATTTGTAATTGCTTACCGTCTATTTTGAACGGGCTGTCAGCCTTGAAGTTTCGTCAGCTTCGTACGTCACATGTCGTGTGTCCTAATACCTTCTGCACGGCCTACAATAAACTAGCTTGTTTTTTACTTCTAACCACCAGAAATTTGTCGGCTTATTCGAGATTCCACATTCAATAATTCATTCGTTATTATTAAACATAATGCAAGCATCCCAATATTTAAAATAAATTTTTCTTTGTTTGGAGGAGGGTTAAGCTCAAACATAATTAATAATGGTAATAATTTAAACCTGTTACCTTTTATTGTTTTTGTTTTGCCTACAGGAGAACTTGTAACGACGCCTTCATCACCTATCGCCGGTGAGTTTTGTATACCAATATGAGTATTGTGGTGGGTTAATAAATATAACAAATATTAAATAAACAAATTCACTGTATTATGTAACAAGTGCCTTAAGAATATATAAAAAAAGACCGCCGTTTCAGCCAATTCGAATGCGGATGATTAATTTAGTCAACCAGTGTCTGTATAGTATATCCCATGTAGCAACATTTGACTAAACACCTCAAGTAAAGTTCACTTACATAAAACCACGTGCGGTATGTAAAATTCAGCCCAAAAGCAACAAGTCCGCAGTGCAGGCTTGTTCGGTCTGAAAGTAACCTGTCCATAATAGTAACTGTTTATATGTAACTTTGGTTTTGTAGTATCGGTGCTCGGGCTGTCTTGATGTCTAGTTATCAGTGGACAACATTACTAAAGTGGGCAAAATTGCAAAATCTTTCTGGTGACCCGCTTCCGCTTGAGAAGATTTTTCAATTTTAACGCTGAAATTATTCCGAAATTGTGGCCTAAAAAGATAAAATATCACAAATTTGACCAATTTTGTCCTGATATTTGGCGGTCGTTACGCCACCATTAGTTTAAGAATCACCATGCAAGGGCGGCGGAACCGGGGAGGGGGCAGGGGCCAGTGGCCCCTCCACTTCTTTGACTGGGGGCCCGGCCCCCCCCCCCCCACTTTTAATGTGCTGTGTGTAACATGTCTGGGTGAACATAAATAATCAAATCTCTATTCTAGACCTTAACATGCTTAAAGAAAGTGTAAAAATTATGCACAAAATGACTTCAATTGGACCTTCATTTTGCAAAATTTTCCAACTCCCCTGTATTAGGACACCCAACACTAAAAGCAATAATTTATACAATTATAGTGAAAACTTATCCACGAATGGCTTCAATTTGGGCCTTCATTTAACCCATTTTCGGATTTTTCAAACTAAAATTGTACACAATAATAGTGCCAGAATGGTCCACCAAATGGCTTAAATTGGGCCTTCATTTTGCAAAAGTTTCTCACTTCTGAGGGGGCACATGCCCCTCAGACACCCCCCCCCCTGGGTTCGCGGCCATTATTTCGATTTTTTACATCACCCTGACTGGCCCCCCCACACTTTCAAAATCGTTCCGCCGCCCCTGTCACCATGGCTGATAAGACAACCTGAAGGTCAAATATGAAGTGAAGATGTAACCATTGTTTAAAGCAGAGGTAGCGTAATTAATTGTTGATACTCGAATATGAATATTTTACCGTCGCGTTATCAATTCAAAGTCTCAAAGTTTGTTTTTTATACTTTTTACTTTTTCAGATAGAGCTACCATTCCTTCCACGACGTCTAGATCATCTTCTACAATTGCTAGTTCTCTGACGTTTTTGGTACTTGTTGCAACTGCTGTTGTTTTTGTACGAAATGCACTAGAGTAGCATAATGTGATATCTGAAATATTGTTTCTTTACATTATGGGCTTGTCAAGTCATGAACCATGAACCAATGCAGTAATTTTATGGATTTATAAACTTCTGGACACCCTGATTTTGGTGCACGAACTCCCAAAGCAGGAACCTAACTGTCTGATGTAAACTTTAACCATTATTATGATTTCAGAGTCTTACATACTACACCTACATAACCTATCTGTCCAACTATTTCACCACTTGGGTAGTGGAATCATTTGCATGCCCAGGAAAGTTATTCTGAAAACACAATAATAAAAACAATTGGACAGACGTATTTATTGGTCTCGCTGTGAATTAAAAATAGTTTGCTCGACTTCATCTGGCCCAATGTTTGAAAAAAATGACCTCAATCCATCCAATTTCAATTGTCAATATTACTGCAGATTAATAATCACTTAATTTTCCCCATATATGTGCATATTAATCAATTTTAGGACCACAATTGAGCAAAAGGTGATACAAGCAATTGGCATACACTCTTCTAGTGGGTCACATATTAGAAGAAATACGTTAGCCAACGTTAGCCCTTTCTACAATTCCAAAATTTCGAGGTCAAAGTTTATACAGGGGTCAAATTTTGTAAGAACTTATTCATCAGGTCTTCAGATTTCAGGAGGCCTGTCGAGTGCAGATCCGTCGTTCAATACGGAATAAATACTAACCTCATCGTGACATCATCCAAGCAGCAAAGTTCAGTTCCCATTGAAAAAGTGTTATCCGACGGATCTGCAATCGACCATTCTGTCAGATAGCACTGGATACTTATTATAAAGTCTGCACAAAAAATAACGCAGCTATTATAAATACGCCTATAATTGTTTCCACAATATTTCTACATAGAATGGAGGATGATTTATTTATGTGCATTTTGATACCCCATTTGTCAAATGTCGTTCAATATTAACAACACAGTAGTGCTTTTAAATAAAAATGCCCGAATTTAAAAGTTGCAGTTTACAGCGATCAATGGTTATTACGCAGGCATTGTGGGACCTAAAACCCTCCAATATCTTCGCCCTGACTTCAAATCAATACCAATAGCTGCAACTTTTAAATTCGGGTATTTTTCTTTAAAACACTGCTGTATTGTTAATATTGAACGAAATTAGGCAAATGGGGTATATAAATCATTCTTCTTTCTATGTTGAAATATTGTGAACACAAGAATAGGAATAATTATAAAATACCTATCCACAAAATCAACCGTATCTTAACGGTTGGACCAAAGGTTTGGAATGCATTGCCCAAAAATGTTAAAATGTCAGCAACCTTGGGTCATTTTAAAGTCCAACTTGAAATCTGTTTTTGATATTTGGAAGTAGAATTATGTTTATTCATTGATATGGTAATATTTATGTGTATACCTCTTTATTACATGCCTATGACATTTTTGTGGTGGGGTGTGCGGGTGGGAGTGTGAGGTGAGAAATCAAGTGTATTTTCTTTTTTAGGCTTGTGTATTGTATTTTTTCATTTTGTGTATCTGTGTTTATATAAAATTTTATTTAGGTTCTTGTTTCAGGGGGCACAACATTTTACAGGCTAGCTGCTTCTAGTTGTGTCTCCTCCATCGTTTTTTTTATCATGTTTTGTTATTTATATGTTTTAATTTTGACGGAAATAAATCTGATTGATTGAGTTCTGATGCTATAGGCGTATTTACATGTATAACAGTTGCGTTACTTTTTGTGCAGTCTTTAGGTCGGAGACATTATTTGTAATTACAGTGCACAAAATGTGTAAAACATATAGTACGTTACAACAACACTTCGGGTTAAAAAAACCTTCAACGGTTACAAAGTAACTGGCAATGATGGAAAGAAACATGACAACAAGACCATTTGGGCTTTTATTCCGATTTATGAGCACAGGAATATTTTGGAATTGTTTAAACAAAATTTGAGCAACTTTGAAGTTTGACCCCTGTATAAGCTTTGACCTTGGAATTATGGGATTGCACAAAATAATGGCTGACGTTGGCTAACGTAAGTAAGTGACCCACCAGGATGTTATGCACCAATTATTTTGGTTGCATCACCTTGGCCTCAATTGATTCGCTAATCTGCAGTACTATAACATGCACCCAATTAGAAGTGATGATGTAACAGGATTAACTTTTGAATATATCGCCCTGCACTACAACTTCGAGCAAGTTGCGCTCATCACATGTGATACATGTCTGCAATCATACATTGAATACAATACTGCTCTTTACAAAGAGCGTGTTGATAGTGAGCCAGATTATCCGGTATTTAGCATATATTAGCCCGATATTAGCGTATAAGTACTGCGAAATCTATTGTTATTGCAGTATAATCTGTCTGTATACAACCATTATAAACACGCTCAAAGATATTAATCTTACGGGTGCAGGTAATCAGCATTATATGGATATTCTATAGAAGTACTATCCAGGTCTTTATTCCTGTTCTTTGACATCTATGGTTCAATGCAGTTAGAGGTACCGCGTGAACGTACTAGTACAGTGCGATATATTCAAAAATTGTTTTTAAGTTCTCGCAATGCGGTTATGGTCATATCCCCGGTGGTCATCTTATGTACGATTTCTTGTGTTGTTCTAAATAGCCCCTACAAACGCCTTACGTAACTGATTTCATAAAATGATGATTTTCTTATTAGAGTTTGCTATTCAATACAAATAAAGGTGCAATACGAGGTATTTACTTGCTGTGATTCAAATTTATTTACTTAAGAGTAAAAGGGAACATACAGTATCTGTTGAATTCCATTATTATATAATTTACGTAAATTGTACCATTCAGTCTCAGAGCTTAATTCATAAGTCATATACTTTGATAAGCTTTAATCGGCGGGAAATATTAGGCTTTTACCACTATGACTACGCCGAAAAGTAGACCCACGTTAAGAGTGATAGTGTTGATCTGCCTGGTCTACAGCCTGTCTCAAAAAAATTATTGTGCAAGTAAAAAGCGCCCTCTTTGGCAATTAGGAAATACCGTTGTGAGATAATGCTTACATCAACGTCAAGGGCGTAGTCTTAGCTCTCAAATGAGCGAGGTGAAGTTGGCTCGAGATTAGAGATTAGACATTCGCAATTGAATAATTCTATATGTTGAGTAGAAAGTTTTTGAAATTCCTTATTTTTTTTATGAATTTCGACCTAAAAACAACTTATATGTATTATATAGTTCAAGTCTTCTACAGTTTGTTGACACTATTTTTGGACATTGGAAAATTTTTGCTAAAATATTCAAAATTTTGAATCTTCGTTATTTGGCCAAATTTCGACCTAAAATCAAACTCTTGTGTATAGTTTAAGTCTTCTACAATCTTATGACACCATTTTTGGACATCCGAAAATTTTGGCCAAAATACTCAAAATTTTGTATCTTCGTTATCTGGCCAAATTTTTTGAATGCCCCAAAATGGTGTAAAAATACTCGAGAACACTTGAACGATACATTAAAGTGGGTTTTAGGTCGAAATTCGCCCAAATAACGAAGTTCAAAAATTTTGAAATTTGTGGGCCAAAATTTTTGAAAGTCAAAAAACGGTCTCAAATGACTCCAGTACCCTCGATCGATGCAGAAAAACGATTAAAAGTGTAATATTCAACGTAATAACGAATGTCTAATCTCTAATCTCGAGCCAACTTCACCGTGCCCTCAAATGCCGTTTGTTCTGTTCAATTTACTTGCTTTAATCTCGAGATATGCTTACTTAACAACGAAAGGGTGAAATCACAATTGTGCCACTTTTACTAGGAAAGAGGGCTGTACATGTAAATCAACGATAGCATCAAGTTTATCAAGAGTTCCTTCGTGAAATCAAAAGAATGCATCAACTACACAACAATACAAAATAGTTTTTTACTGTTTTTAGTGTTTTATCATGATACAGGTATAACGATTCTCTTTTTCCGCTTACGACAAATTAAAAGATAAATATTTAACGTTCTGCTGTAAAATTAAATACATGGCCATGTCAATGATTTTATCATAGTAAATACTGTTCTCTTTGTCACTCATGACATGTTAAAAGACAAACAAATATTGCACACTTATAGGTTAATGAACTTAGACAAGTTCATGAAATTAGACAAGTTAATGAAATTAGACAAAATAATGCACGCGCGCTGATGTTGATGCGTCTAATGCACGAAGGGGGGGGGGGTGCATTAGACGCATCAATATCAGCTATCATTGATTTACATGACATGTACAGCCCCTATTCCCTAGTAAAAGTGGCACAATTGTAATTTTACCCTTTTGTTGTTAACTAAACATATCTCGAGATTAAAAACGCAAATTGAACAGAACAAACGGTATTTGAAAGCTACAACTGTGCCCTTGACGTTGATGTAAGCATCATGTCACAACGGTATTTTCTAATTGCCAAAGAGGGTGCTTTTCACTTGCACAATTTGTTTTGAGACAGGCTGTATATTTAGTGTGTTAAAGAAAGTAGACAAAGTATATGACTTCAATTAATAATTTGTAATATTTAGCAATATGATTCCCCAAATAAAATATATTGATATTAATCCGCGATGTTATAAGGCCCGCCGATTACGAGCTGATCAAACTGTAGGTATTAAAATTTTGACAAACACATCATTTGCATCATTTATCGTCTGTATATTGACATTTCAGAAAAGCATATTAAATAACACATCAAAAGTCCCTAAAAATCTAAGGTGTGGAACAACTTGGTGGCATTCAAGCCCCTCCCTATGAGTTCGGGCCTGACCGGAAGATGTACCGGTATAAATGTTTATTCTTATTCTAATTGCAGGGCTTCACGTAAATCAATATCGTGATTGGAGTTATGTCCCAACTATTGTCTTTGTCATACTAAGAGAATTTAGTAATAAATTGTTCATGGACTGTGCCTGTTTAAAGTGTAACGATTTTTATATAGATTCGGAACTTTTCTGGGGTTCACCTGCAATAGCATAATATCACGTAAAATATACATTCATAAAAATTACAAGTCAGATACTCTTTTTGTCGAATAGATCCCAACACCAATATTTAAACTTTCACATGCACTTTCTTCTTAAACGTGATTCAGAAGTATAGCATTCGTGTGTTCTTGTTTAGAGTTTGGCCAACATGTGGTAGGAAATATTATGCTTTGTGTAAACTAGAGAAGGTGTTCGAATGACCTTCTTTCCTCCAATCAACCACTTACGGAACGGACGTGATTATATATATATTTATACTGAGAGCTCTTGTTAACAAGGTTATAGTAAACAGTGGACTTCGGGTATATATATAAATGCGCATATATAAATCTACAAGTCGCCATACCGTGTTCAACGATGTAAGGTACCCGGATGTGCACAAATTCCACACGCAAAAGTATAGGCGAAAATGACAGGTTACAAGGAAAATTGGCTTTGCAAAATAGTGGCATTGATTGCAAAGGGCAAAATAATTTGACCCGAAACATAAACTCTTTATTTGGATTTTCCATTACGGAAAAAAAAATTATGACGGAAAAGCTAGATATAGCTGATTTAAAAAGTTATATTTCGTTATTTCCGTGCTAAATGGGCGTGGCAATTGGCCATATTGATGACGAAATGTGATTCTTACTGGCATTAAGGTCAGAACTGGGTAGCTGCCGATGATGTTATTTGATAATGTTTGCACGTAGGGAACTTAGGGGGCTGTCATTTTCTTCGGAAGGAAGGGGTCATGGATTTATTTATTTGGGAGTCAAGATAAGTATCCCCCCCCTAGTGAGGCCAATGAACATAACTCCGACCCTAATTTTAACTCTAATTATAACGTAAATTGAGGAAACTATAACTTTAGCCCTTTTCGGCATAATGACCCTCTCAAACTAATAAATAGGCTAGATGTCCCCGCCCGACCTCCTCTCCTCAACTCTAACTTACTCATTCGCTCGCAAATGGACAAAAACAAATTCAAAATGTCCGCAAATAAGTTCATCAGGATTGTTGGTAAAGTAGATATTTGAAGGTTTCTTTGTACAAATCCAAATATTTGGGTTGATGTTACGTACCTCAATGACAGTTTCGTGCTACGACTTAGCACTTTCTCAAATTGACTGACCAATTCCTGCACATCGTCGGCTGCTACCGGATGGAGCTGGCGTAGATGGCGCTGTTAGGACTTGGTCGTAAATTAGAATTTGCCCTTACTACCACCTATTTTTCATTCCGCGGTCAAATCTATCAACAAAAATTCGGTACTGCGATGGGTTCCCCGTCAGTCCCATCGTAGCCAACCTTTATATGGAATGGCTGGAACAAGAAGCAATAGCATCAGCCCCTTTAGATATCAAGCCACGTTTATGGAAGAGATATGTGGACGATGTGCTCGAGATTGTGAAAAAAGATACAGCAGAACAACTAACCACGCATATCAATCAAATTGATAAGACGGACAATATCAAATTCACATTTGAAACGGAGGATAACCATCAAATTCCGTTCCTCGACACTCTTATCGTCAAAAAGCAAGATGGTTCGATCAAGCTTTTGGTATATCGCAAAAAGACCCATACTGATCAGTATTTACATTTTAACTCCCATCACCCATTGCAGCACAAGCTCAGTGTCATAAGAACATTAATGGACCGCAAAGATAAAGTTATCACAGAAGATGAAGACAAAATTCAGGAAGAAATCAAAATCAAAGAGGCCCTAAAACTATGTGGCTACCCTGAATGGGCATTTAAACAAACTGAAAGCAAAAGCAAATCGCAACGCAAAGAACAATCAGAGACTAAATCCAGGGGAATGGTAGTCCTTCCGTACAAAGAAGGTCTCTCACAACGGGTGAGGCGAGTCTTTAAAAAACACGGCATCAACACCGCGTTTAAGCCACACCAGACTCTTCGTAATATACTGGTCCATCCTAAGGACAAGCGGGATGTGAAGCAAACATCTGACTGTGTTTACGAAATTCGCTGCCTTAACTGTGATAAATCATATATTGGAGAAACATCGAGACTCTTTGGTACACGGCTCAAAGAACACAAAACAGAAGCCGACAAAGCTTCCAAGAAAGCTTATACCAGAGCGCAAAGACAGGCCTCCGTTACGGGGGAGGAGAATAAATCTGCTATCACAGATCACGTGGCCGATCATAACCATGTAATCGGTTGGGAGGAGTCCCAAATCAAAGACAGAGAACAGAACAGGAAGAGGAGACACATAAAAGAAGCCATCTGGATTAGAAAGAGGGGGGCCAAGACACTCAACAGAGACGAGGGAAACTACTTTCTGCCGCATATTTACGACCAAGTCCTAACAGCGCCATCTACGCCAGCTCCATCCGGTAGCAGCCGACGATGTGCAGGAATTGGTCAGTCAATTTGAGAAAGTGCTAAGTCGTAGCACGAAACTGTCATTGAGGTACGTAACATCAACCCAAATATTTGGATTTGTACAAAGAAACCTTCAAATATCAAATTCAAAATGTGTTTTTAAGCACCTTTTTGTGTCCCCCATGCTAAATCGGTAATCTGTACACCATTTGTCAACCTCTGACGTACAATTTAGAGTATAAACACGTAGATGACTGTACATGATCTAATCATCCCGGCTGGAAGATGTTGAGGAAGACTCGTATACTATACATCACGCTCATACGTCATATATGACAATTTGACGTACAATCACGTATGTGATCCATGCTTTGAGGTTTATTCAGCTAGTAAGTTAGATCCGTCATACACATTATTGTCATGGTATTATATTGTAATTGTATACGTCAATTTTGTTCAGTTTGATTCAACCGGCTTATAAAGTTTTACTTTACACGGAAAGGGAAAGACAATTAATTTATGAGTGTAAAAGGGGGGAGGGTGGTTTTGGGGGAAGGGGAGGGACAAATAATATTTATAAAATTATAAGTAAGGCGAGAAAGAGAGAAACCCTGTTCTACGGGCGAACGGACCTTTCAAGTAGGGTCGGTCGGTCGGTTGGTAATTAAAAAAAAATTTAAATAACCCAAAAAATCACAAAAATCTGTAAATAAATTTCAATTTGAGAAAATACAAAAACAAAATTGTCCTGAAATTTCCGAAATTTGTGGTCGGCATTCATTTGTACAGGAAAAATTTGTTTCCAAATTTGTTTAAAATAGAACAGGGTTTTCGTTTTACGTCGAATGAATAAATAAATAAATAAATAAATAAATAAATAAATAAATAAATAAATAAATAAAAATAAATAAATAAACATTAGTTATGTTTGTACATTGGGGGTGCTGTGCAATAATCATGATCCTTTGATATCCATGATTTATCCTTGCAAATTTATAGCATCGAACCTCCAGCCAATGTTCCTTGTCAGTGCTAGCCACGAAACAAGGTCACAACTGTAGCCACTCCTTCAATGATCGCCATTTCAGTGATTGACAGTGATGTAATGCAAATATGGCGCTGGCCATCTGGTCACGTGCGCATTTATATATGCGCATTTATATATACAACCGAAGTCTACTGGTAAATACCAAGTTACATTTACTAATTTGTGACACATCTCCGTTTTTCCGTTTGCGAGTATACCACTATACCCAAAATGTGGAAAGCTTGTTAAATAATAGATTTTATTTTCTTGGTTTATATCCGAGTACATTAGGTTGATTTAAGTGTCCCGATTTTTCTTCTACGAGCTACAAATTGTAAATCTCAGACTTGGTTTATTCCCATTATACCCCATTTATCTACTATACAAAGAGCCGAATTCTGTGAATCAGTTGATGGTTTTTGAACGAATGCTCCGATACCTCCAAATACTTAACGAGTCGATTTACCCGTTTACAACCGACATGACCGGACGTATCTTCATTTCCGTGCTCTGAAGGTAATGCGAAACCCCTTGGAAATTGTTCCAGAGAATTCCGCCGTTGTCAGACCGCGCGTCCAGGAGATACTGCCCATTGATCCCGGAGTTATCACAGGCGCCATACCACCATGGCCCGATTTTTAAGGCGCAGTTGGATTCGTTATCAGCATCGTTATCCATGTCTTGAGTAGAAAATGCCTGGAAGTTGTGATTAGCCGCCAAAGCCCAAGCGTCCCCTGTAAAATATAAAAATATTATCAATTTATAACACCGACCTAGAGCTGCACATTGATCATTGTGACGTATCCTGTATAATCCTGTCATGATATAGGGGAAGTTACCTTTATAATCATGCAATAGTTTGTTTATTATGACTTTCTGGAAAACCCCTATGATAGAAACGACAACATCATTTATGAAGACTATTTATGTCAAGGGGAAAATCTCCTGAGATTGTAAGTGAAATGACATCATTGGAAAACCCACAGGAAGTGATGTAATGTGAAAGGTTAATGTATATTAATGAAACATTTGGGAAATCCCAGATGGTTTCCTATAAAACATGCTTGTAATTATTCTAGGCAAACCTGTATCGATGTGATTTTAATGTGAGTGAATGTAAGAGAGCAATGTTAACCAGTTAAAATCACGATACTCAAGGAGAATTACTGAGTGTGGCCATGGAGATCATGAGTTTCCTACAGTGCTAATTAAAACAGCCTCTGAGCGATGAAGATGGATGGATGTTTTCACCGATAAGCTGGAAGTATGGTTATTTCAAAGCTACGAAAATGGACCAAAGTAAGACATAGGGTCTACTGCGGATTGAAACGGACTTTATGAAAAAATGTTTACAATTATTATCATCTGGATACTGACAGGAGAGATTGTAAACTCTACATGTATGTGTTGGTCTTCCTGCTTCAAAAAGAAGCACATTTTAACCAGTTTACATAGCCAATAATGTGCTATCTTTAATACAGCAACGAAGGAGATTTATGAGTACACGAAAATGCTCATCTCGTGAAAGGATTAAAGTTCTTCTGTCGAATTGCTGGAGTCTGGTTTAATATAAACCAACACATCTGTCAAATACAGTGGAGCAGTGTCGAAAGAAGCTTGTTTCCTGGAGAAAGAGTGATTGGTGAAAGAAGCACCATTCTTGGAGAAAGCATCGCAAGGGGATAAGCGTTTGGAGAAAGCAGCGCAAGGAGATAAGTGTTTGGAGAAAGCAACACGTGAGGATTTTACTCGCAAGGATATTTATAAACGCAAGTGTACAATGGACTTCGCTGATTTTTACAGGACATAAAACGTTTAAATGTCGGGTTATATAAAGGGTATAAAAACGTTTTAATAACATTCCAAAAACATTCTTGAAAACCTGATACAAAACATTCTAAACAGAATGTTATTTTGGGGTTGAAAAAATATTTTTCGAAAAATGTTCACCCAAAATTTTTCAATAACGTTTTAAAACGTTTCCATGACCTTTATATAACCCAACATTTAAATGTTATTAAAAGGTTTTGAAAAAAAACATTTTAAGAACATTTCTGTGTTTGCTGGGTTCAAATATTTTAACCTAATGTTATTTAAGTATTGACACAATATTTGGCAAAAATGTTTGCAAAAATAGTTTACAATAACATTTTATGAAAACATTTAAAAATATTGTTGTAGTGTGTTTTCATACAAAACGTTTTAAAACGTTATCATGACCTTTATATAACCCGACATTTTAATGTTATTAAAACATTTTACCTAAACCAAAAGCCAAAATATAACTTATTTAAAACGTTTTTAAAACATTTCTGTGTTTGCTGGGTTCAAATATTTTAACATAATGTTATTTAAGTATTGACACAATATTTGGCAAAATGTTAGCAAAAATAGTTTACAATAACATTTTATGAAAACATTTAAAAATATTGTTGTAGTGTGTTTTCATACAAAACGTTTAAAACGTTATCATGACCTTTATATAACCCGACATTTTAATGTTATTAAAACATTTTTACCAAAACCAAAAGCCAAAATATAACTTATTTAAAACGTTTTTAAAACATTTCTGTGTTTGCTGGGTTCAAATATTTTAACCTAATGTTATTTAAGTATTGACACAATATTTGGCAAAAATGTTAGCAAAAATAGTTTACAATAACATTTTATGAAAACATTTAAAAATATTGTTGCAGTGTGTTTTCATACGAAACATTTTAAAACGTTATCATGACCTTTATATAACCCGACATTTTAATGTTATTAAAACATTTTTACCTAAACCAAAAGCCAAAATATAACTTATTTAAAACGTTTTTGTGTTTGCTGGGTAACCACGCCTTAATGTTTCAAATGAACAAATCATATATCAAAATGTTCAAAAAAGTCTGGGGAATCTTTTCTGCCATGTTGGCAAATTTGTAACCGCTGCTTCTATTCCGTTGCTATAGCAACGGGTATGGTATTTAAGGATTTTTGTCATTTTTTGCCAAAAAATAGAGTAGAATAGAAACTTCATACTGTATTTGATGTGCATGACACATGAAACATGGATATTTAATATCTATGAACAAATCTTTTTGGCCGATATAGGGTGGCAAGCAATTTCTGGCAGACCGAGAAGGGGGGTCAATCAAATTTTGGCACACCGTTTGAACCCCCTGCTCATAATTATGAATTAATTTTTAAGCTTACTTTTGCGAATTTGATTGACCGCCATGTTGGATTAATATATATTTTTGAGATCTACCCTGGATATATTATATTGATTATTATACCTCAATGAACAAACAATTCCCAATTTAATTCCCATTATTATGCCCGACCTATACCATGATAGATAGATAGATAGATAGATATAGATATATAGATAGATTTAGATAGATAGATTTATTATTATCTTTTCACTCATTACATGATACAAGAATAATACATAAGAATAATACATTATAAAGATATCAGGAATAATACATATATAATAAACTATGAAAATGCATGACACAACAATGAGTGAAGGAATTACAGTTGAGGCCCAAAGGCCTGTCGCTCTGTAACCCCTTGATACAGGTATATGGCATTTATTTGACATGGCAGCAGGTTGGTAGACAACAAAAAATGCCGAGTCCAACCAACCAGCTGTCATGTCCACCAATGACATATCCTATGTTAACATTTAAGGAAAAACAAAGAAAAACAAAATGCACATATCAAAAACTAATTATTGAAAGTAAACTAATGAAATTAATGAACAAAATATTGGTACACATGATTGAAAGACTGTATACAATTAAGAATAGCTTTGCATAAGATGTTGTTTATACTTTTTCCGGAATTGCTTCACTGATGAAGAGCACTTGATATCAATATCAATAGCATTCCAAAGCTTTATACCTGCATATTTAATAGATTTCTCACAAAACACTTTCTTGACTCGAGGTAAGATGAGATTGTTTCTATATCTAGTGTTTATAGCGTGAATTTCAGAGTGCTTAATAAAAAGGTCGTCAAAAACATTTGGTAATAAGCAATTTGTATGTTTATACATGAATGTCCCAAGCTCTAGAGCGTACATATCTTTGATGCTTAAAGTATTATATTTAAGTAACAGAGGATTAGTTCTAGATCTGTAATTACTGTTACTAATAATACGCAATGCTCTTTTTTGAATTTTAAACAGATTATGAATATATGAAGAGCAGGCACATCCCCATGCTAAAATACTATAATTCATGTACGGCAAGACTAACGAACAATATAATGTATATAAAGCTTCACTGGGTAGAAAATGTTTGACTCTGTTAATAACGCCGACATTTCGAGAACATGTTTTAATGACATTTACAATATGCTCCTTCCAAGTAAGATTTTGATCAATTTGAAGGCCTAGAAATTTTGTGCTGGTGACTCTTTCAAGAGGAGTGACTTCATTTTCATTTGAGTCTAGACAAAGATGTAGAGTATAGTCAGAGCATGTATTTTTACCACTGCCAAGTAACATGTAGTTGGTTTTTTTGGCGTTTACTGATAGTTTGTTTACTTTAAACCATCTGTCTATATGAGTAAGCTCTTTATTCATTACTGTTTCTACCTCCTCAAGTTGGCTGTGTGAGAAAAACAAGTTAGTATCATCTGCAAAGGATATAACATCGAGAGAATTTGTAACGAGATGGATATCATTAACATACAGAATAAAGAGCAGTTGCCCCAATATTGACCCCTGAGGCACGCCACAAGTGATATTTTTGCTCTCTGATGAAACACCATTGTAAGTTACAAACTGTTTTCTGTTACACAGATAGTCTTTGAACCAGTCATAACATACACCTCTAAAGCCATAATGGTATAGTTTACTAAGAAGTATTGAGTGATCAATTGTATCGAACGCTTTCGATAAATCCAGGAAGACACCAGCAGTAAATTTGTTTTCATTTACTGCGTCCGTAATTTTATTCACCAAATCTATCACTGCCATATATGTACTGTGGTTCTTTCTAAAACCATATTGGCGCTTATACAAAATGCTATGTGTATCTAAGTATGATACAGATCTGTTGAATACAAGGCGTTCAAGAATCTTTGATAGAATGGGTAAAACAGAAACAGGACGATAGTTTGAAAACAAATCACATTCATCCTTCTTATACAGGGGAATGACCTTTGCTATTTTAAGACTGTCTGGTACTCTGCCAGTGGAAATGGATACATTGAAAATGGTTACAAGTGGATGCACTATTCCAGGAGCTACCTTTTGATGATGAATGAACCGAGACCATCCTGCCCTGGACTTTTATTTGAATCAAGTTTATTGATTATTTTGAGAATTTCATGTTCAGTGATGGGTGTAAATAGGACGCTGTTGTTGTTCGCAATCTTACTCTTTGAAAGATAATGTGAGTAGTCAATGCCAGGAATATTGTCAATTGATTGACCTAGATTTGGACCAATGTTTACAAAGAACTCGTTAAAACCATTAGCAATATCCTTTGAATTAGTGTAAACTTTATTTTTGTCCCGAAATTTATTAGACTGTTTTAAAACTGTATTCTTATTCAAGATATTTTTTAAAGTTTTCCAAGTATTTCTCATATCATGCTTGTAACTTTCTAATTTATGAGTGAAATTATTTTTCTTAGCTTTCCTTAGCACTGAATTTAATTTGTTTCTATAAAGTTTATATCGATCTTGTTTATCGGCCGTTCGGTGTTTCAGAAACGATTTGTATAATTTATTTTTATGATTAATTGAATTCAGAATACCTTTAGTTATCCATGGCGAAATCGGCTCATTGTTCCTCCTATTTTTTAATTTCTTGGGGGGAATACACTCATCATATAAAACACTAAATTTATCCATGAATTTGTTATACATTGCGTTAGCATCATTTGGTGATTGAGAATTTAAGAATTCATCCCAGTTGACTGAAGAAAGTCTGTTGTTTAGTAAGTTTATGTTATCATCTGTAAATTGCCTTTTATAGTTACTTTTATTTTCTTTGCAAAGATTATTTTTTGTACTATTTAAATCAATATTAGTCCTGGCAAAGATTGGAAGATGATCACTGATATCTGCTACAAATATACCAGAATGATACTGAGTGTTGTTATTCGTAATTATGTTGTCAATAATAGTAGCAGAAGTTTTGGTGATTCTGGTTGGCTTATTAATTATTGGATGAAATGTATAAGAATAAAGCATGTTCAGAAAATCGCCTATAGGTCTATGAATCTCTTCCTTCAGCAGGTCTATGTTATAATCACCGAGTAAGTAGCTGATTTTATTCTCATTCGAAATCTTATTCAAAGTATAATCAAACTCAGAGTTGAAATGGGCAATAGGGTTATCATTTCCCGGAGGTCTGTAGATAGCTCCTACAATAATATTCTTGCAATTTTCTCTTTCAATTTCGACAAACACTGATTCAAATGTTTGAGATGTTATTTCAGTTAAGTCAGATCTAATTTTGAAATTTATGTCATTGTGAACAAAAATGCCAACACCACCTTTCGGTCTATCTACTCTGTTTTTATACACAAATTGGTAACCTGGTAGCTGAAAATAATCAGGTGGTGTACATTTAAAGTAAGTTTCGGTGACGGCAATGATCGAGAACTGTTGGTTGATGGATTGCAACAATAACTTCAGTTCATCAAAATGCTTGTTCATACTGTCTATATTAAGATGGAAAATTGAAAGACCAGATGTACCTTCACTGATTGAGCTCGAGTTGTTAACATAACTGTTAAAGCTATCATAGGTGAAATAAGTGCTGTTACAGTTTGTGTTTTGCTCGCTATCATTTGAATTGAGATCATCATCATCTCTTAGAGGATTAAAACACAAGTGATCATAACAATGAATATTATCAGCATTAACATGAAAGTCTGCATCTGATCCTTCAATAGCATCAGTGAAATCATCATCATCACTATAATGATTAAAAGGAAAATTAACTATTCTTGTGGTACATTCAGAACAACTCCAAAGATTTGAAGATATTTCATTCCTGTTTACAAGGATGCAATCATTGTGAGCATAACCATGACATACAATGCAGTAATTATAGTTGTTATCAATTTCATTAATATATTTGGAACAAATAATACAGATGTGTGCATTCAGCATTTGAAAGTAATTTAAGCTAACTAGTAAGATAAATAAAATAAATTTACACAAACAAACAAATTTACACAAACAAACAATATACCTGCAACCTGTATACCTTCACATCCAAGGAGCTCAAAACGCATGCTTATGTGGCCATACCAAGCAGTGGGTTGTATCCGTACAGATTTAGCCTCAACTGGGGAAGGAAACATGCTGGTAATTGGAGTACTTCGATCGGTGTTCCCATCAAATACCTACAGGTCAAACGTAAAACAATTATATTAATATTAATATTATTTTGAAGTTAGTCAGTGATTTTACCTGTGAATTTTTACCCAGACAAGTGTAAGTTTCCAGTTACGTATATGCCTCAGTACTATACGCTGGCGAAGTTACGTAATAATCGGATTAACTACCATAGCAATAGGTCAAAACAATTTTTGAATATACCGCGCTGCACTGATACGTTCACGCGGTACCTCTGCATTGAACCACATCATGCTGATCACTTGCACCTGTAAGATTGTTATCATAACATGTATCAAAACTATAATGACGTGTTTATTCATTACTCCCAAAGTTGCGACACGTGCTCCATGCATTTTTTGAATATCATGCCGTCTTCTTTCAACATGAAAACATACTCATTTAAAAAATTGTTTGTAAGTACTAGTGCTTTAAAGCTGAACACAAGCAGAGTTTTTTTTATGCATTTAAGCATTGAAGGGGTATATTCCATTTTGTACCTTTTCAATTGTAGTAAAATACTATTTATTACTACTGACTCGTGTCCCCACTAGCTACGATCATAATTACATGGTTCAGGTTTCAAGTGATACGTTCAAATTATAAGTAGCCATGGAAGACAATAGACAATTATTATATCCAAAGTGATGATGGGACATGCACGAACGGGAATACAGTACATTTTGCTAATTTTGCTGTTTATAAACACATCTCCCACTGCAATATATACTGCGCCAAAAAAAGTATCCTTACACTTGAAAGAAAAATCCCAATTTTAAAACTAAACCATATTTGGGTAAATTTATTTGTTTAATAGATGCACTATCTAATCCGGCACATTATGACTTTAGACGAAGGTCCAGTTTTAAAAGTGACAAACTGGCCTATTCAAAACTCTACGGACTATACATCTGGTTTCAGAGTGGCGAATGGCTAATTTATGCGTGCCTTTAATTTAAAACAAAAGAAAAATGAAACAAAAGAACTGAAGTAAAAACTGAAATAAAAACGGCTTTAAACAAAGCTTCATTGAAGCATAGATCATATTGAAGAAACGGTGTTATCTCTTTGTTGCGCTTGTTGGAATCTTTTTTGCGCCTTGTATGGGCCAGTTTGTCACTTTTAAAACTGGACCATCTATTCAATTGCTTGTAACTTTACTTCTTGAGGTCACATTGGATTCAATGTGGTGTTATAATGTGCTGGGTTAGATAGGGCATCTATTAAAAACAACAAATTTACCCCCAATATTGTTCAGTGTAAGGATACTTTTTGGCGCAGTATATAATTATGCTTTACCTTTCCTAATCTTTCTTTGATTACTATGCTAATGTCACAATTGTTTTATAAGCAGACAATTTTATCCAAACATCACATCAAAGCTCCCATTGGGCGCCCCATTCCTTTTTAAAATGAATTTTCATTTAATAAAGGCACAGTTTCCAACATTTTCATGATATATTTTATTTAGATTCCGACCATTTACGACGAAATACTTAAGGAGCTATAATTGTTTTGGAGACACCTGTGACACACTGTTTGGAGCCGTTCACTGAGAGAGATGTATAGAGAAGCCATTATGGGATGGATGAGCCGACTCTAGCGAGTGTCATCTTCAGAGCGAAGAATTGAAGTCCCCTTCAGTGATCCCAGCGAAAGTGTAAAAAAAAAAATTGCTTAAAAGTGAAGGATAAGTCATTCAAATGAAAAATTTGGCAAAAAACAAAGAAAATAGCAGTGGCCCCCCATTCAAATACATGTAGCTAATTGTATGCTGTCAGGATATAAATTACAGATTCGTGTAAAATGCCTTCTTTTGTTTTAAATACATGACTTTCGGCTGAACCAGTAGCAGGCTATGTTGGGACAAGTATGACAAAGGTACCAAAATCTGAATTTTGATGATTTTTATGATCGTCCGGATGAGCAAATCACTGAATGGGCCTTTAATAAGACTAAAACGAATATTGCTACACATATAAATAGACTATTAAACTTACCAACTCATTTCCATTGGCATCTATTACATACTGTAATGGGGCATCACCTTCAGCGTACTGGACCTTGTATTTTGTCACCCACTGACTAAGCTCGGCTCTACCTTGCAATATTA
Organism: Amphiura filiformis; assembly: GCF_039555335.1. Taxonomy (NCBI): domain Eukaryota; kingdom Metazoa; phylum Echinodermata; class Ophiuroidea; order Amphilepidida; family Amphiuridae; genus Amphiura; species Amphiura filiformis. Next base: position 82,991,167 of record NC_092631.1, read on the forward strand.
CTCCAGCAACTAGTCTGGAGGCATGCAAGTCAACATGGATCCACTGATCTGCGTTGTTGGCTCCGGCCGACCATGCACCAGTTCTGCCACCTCCAGCAGGGAGATTCAGACGAGCGTTTATCGCCCCATGAAATGCATTATGTTCGCTTGATGCTGATATCTGACTGTCTGTTATTCGTCCGTTTTCCATCCCTAATTGCAAAACACCTTCACAGTTTCCTGTAATAATATACCAACTTTATTTGATGGTTTAAGTTTGTCCTTCATTACATCAGTGCCGATAACATTATTTAGAAGTTAACATCTCGTTCGTATTTTCCGAGAATTTAGCGGATAAGATGGTCAATGACATTGAAGGATAGTCCCTAAGGTAAGTTATGGAATCTCACTTAAATTACTTCCCCTCAAATCACTTCCTTAAATTCCCTGTCCTTCTTCATATTAATCAATTTCTTCCCCTTTCTTACACTCCTTCCCCCTGTGCATGAATTGCTTCCCCACAATAAACATGCAAGTTGTTGTTTCTTCCCTCTTTCATTCCCCTTTCCTTATTCCTTCCCCCATCCCTCTTAGGCTTCCCTTTTGTTTTTTCATTTCCCCTTCTTTCTTTTTCCTTCTTTCCTTTCTTTTCCCTTCTTTTCCCTTCTTTTTTTTTCTTTCCCCTTTCCTTTCTCTCTTCCCCCCCAGATTTTTCCAGGGTGGGTAGGTTGATAACCTCATCCCCTATTAGAAAGCTCATAATATTCACATAATCCAGTAACAATTTAGGCCTGAGATATTAAGTTTCTTCAGAGAAGATTACTATTCTTATCTTATCTGGTTTCTTTAATATGGCTATATTGTGAGAAAGCTTTCTATTTTTTCCCTTCTGATAGGAACCAGTCTTACGCATACTTACCGGGATTGTTCAAAGAAGATACAACAAATAATCTATAAGCATTTGTCTCGTCTCCCAAACGAAATAGCTCATGTGTAATAAAGTGTTTGGTACCATCCACTTCCTGGATATCAATGCGCATCTCATATTTCTTTTGGTTTGTTATAGTAAATATATGTTCGTTTCCTAACCAGAAGTCACTACCGACGTAACCAAATCCACTCTTGTACTCCTCCCAGCCTCGGTTAAATTCAACGCTTCCGAACTCTCGCTTTTGGAACACCTGAAAGTTGACCATTATAGCGATTCATTTGATTAAGAACAATCTTGGCGCTGGGATTGATTTTGAGATATGGTCAAAATAAGTGATGAGTTTGATCATAAAAATTGTTGGTGTTACAGACCCGGGTCCATCTATTATAGTCCAGGGCCTTACGTAGCAAAATCGCCTTCCGTAGGACTTGAATGTCTATTTTGGTTTTTGAACTGAAATCCAATTTTCATGGACCAATGAATCAAATGAATCATGGTGCCAATTTTTCTGATTGAGTTAAGGGGGTCAAATCCAAGATGTCGGCCTAGTTTGTAAGAAAAAATAAAAAGGGTCAGATCAAAATGTGCAATACCTCAAATTCTTCCTCTAATCATAAGGAACAAAAAAGTAAATGGTTGCATATCTCTAGGATGATTGGTTTTTGAGTTAGAGTGTGAAATATGCAAAAGGTTAACGACCTTTTGTACACTGATCTAATTTTCAAAATTTCTCTGATTGAAGAGAAAATGGTCCATATTTAGATTGATGCAAAGAACAAAAATCGCCAGACAAACCTTTGTTAATAAAGAATTCATACCCTCTTATATCAAAGCAGCCAATCAGAAAAGCTGTTAGAAAAGTACGAAACATGCATTGATTGTGTATATTGTGCACTCCGCGTACTACGCGCAGTGTTTCGCGCGCGTTCGCGTCGCGTAGGATTGATTCATCTTTCGGGCGGGTTGATGCATTTAGATTTGGTTCTGTTTTTTTAGTGATAATTTGTTATATAAAAAAAGTAAAAATCACGTGTTTTTTCTTTTCGTGTATGAAATAGATTAATAAACTTGTATTACTTATTGCTCGAGAAATTAGACAAAATAATGCACTTGTGCTGATGTTGATGCGTCTAATGCACTCCCCCCTTCGGGGCTCGTGCATTAGACGCATCAACATCAGCACGCGTGCATTATTTTGTCTAATTTCTCTCCCAATAAGTAATACGCGTTCATTAACCTATAAATAAAGGAAGTAATCAATTGGTTTAAAGCTAATAGATTGTCAATTAATGCCACCAAAACAAATTACATGATACTTGGCACACCCAAAATGACATCGATGAATCAAGACCTGCAAATCACATTAGATCATACGACTTTAGAAAGAGTGCATCAAACAAAATTCCTTGGTGTATTAATAGACGAATGTCTCACTTGGAAATGTCAGATTGATTGTGTATCTAAAACTATTTCAAGAAATGTCGTTAATATTGCCTTATTTGAATTATGGAGTACTTTTATGGGGAAATACATGTAAAACTTACTCAAATAAAATAGTAAAAATTCAAATGGGCTATAAGAACGGTGGCAACCGGTCACTATAGAGAACACACAGCGCCATTGTTTTGCTAACTATAACATATTAAAAGTTGAAGATATGTACACACTGGAATTAGGTACATTCATGTACAGACACTCTATAAATGAGCTGTTCATTTGATAATTATTTTACAAAACGTTCTGTCATACAAAATAAAACAACAAAATGAACATGAACCTCTCACCAAATGACGTAAGGCCTCAGACTATTAATTAAATGTATTATTATACAGATTTGTTTCCCTTCTTCACATCATAATTATGCACTATTCCAGAGGGGTATGACGTATGGTAAACAAGGGGTCTTACCGTCTTTGTGATTATTTTGTCTTAAAGGGCATTTCGTGATCCACAGCCTCATCCCCCACTTTTCTCAAAAAAAGTTGAGATTTTTATATCACTGGAAACCTCTGGCTACATAATGTTTATGTACAAAATATTTCTTGCAGATTAATTCGTTTTGCAAAGATATCGTGAAATTTGAATTTCGTTCTGGTGCACCAGAACGAAATTACAACGTATTGTCTATGGAGCAGTGTAATACACATAATCATGCATAACTCGCAAACGCAATATCGGAATCAACTGAAATTTTGGGAATATGCTTTTTTCGTGGATATGTACTGAAAAATGTCATAAAAAGAGGATGCTAGGATCACGAAATACTCCTTTAATATGAGCATACTTGATTCCATCCAGTGACTTAGCGTGAGTCTTCCTATGGAGGTGGGTTGGGGTGTTGTTTGGGGGGGGCGACCAAAATTGTGGGACACCTGGTCTGATGAGGGGGCACAAACCGTTTTTGCCAATTTTCATATGGGATTTTCTAAATTTTCCAATCGATGGGGGGGTCCATGCCCCTATGACTCTACGCCATCTGACTGCTTGATTCCATAATGTGGATCAACGTAAAATCCCACAGAAGATTTTCGCAGCATCCCCGAATAGACCTTGTGCTGTAAATGCCACTTACGTGAAATTACGCGCTATTTTTCAGCCAGACCAAACCATGACATAATCTTTTTATACACACATGCACCGGGAAAGGATTGCAATGTTCTTTCATGTGCATATAACCAATTTTACACACTAATGGAGTTGTGCATTTATAGGTACTACCCTTTTGTTATAAATTTAGTAGGCTATAATAGCCTTTCGAAATTAACGCGCTGAAGGTCGCGGTTCCCATTTTTCATTTCAAATTTCATAACCCTATTTGGTCTTAATTTCGCGAGGTCATAAATAATTTGAACACTTGTTATGAGTACAAGAGACCCCCAGTTACCCATAAATACCATCCGAAACTTAAAAGCCCCAGTGATAGTTGCCGCAGTAAACCCGGCAGTAAAGCCTCCTTCGTGTACATGTTCAATGGGAACTTGCATTCACAAGAAACAATTTTAGGGTTAATTGCAAAAGCATGGTGCATTGTGGCGATCTTCTTTGGCAAAGTCCATTGATGTTACAAATATGTAATTATTGAATGCACGAGTGAAACTGATATCTGTATAAGAGATTAACTTTGACAAAATATTTGATTTTCTGAATTGTATGCCGCCAGTGCACTGCACTAATGCGTGCCCTATTTATAAAACGTACAAAGAGAGAGAGGGGGAGGGACAGAAATCGGGGAGAGGGTGGACTGAGCCTAGAGGAGATAGAGAAATAACAATCTCTATAATGGCATATTCAATCAAATAATCAACTGTTAACGTTGGAAGAGTATCAATGAAAATAACATCATTTGATAAAAAGATACTTTGATTGACAAATGAATCTCTAACTATAATAAGATATCGTTCAAAATGATAGACTACCAGCTGAATCATCACCTACCGTCCAACCGCCGCCATCTGTCTCCATATCACACCAGACATCTACAGGGTTACGGTTCTTAGCATTGACTGAAGGGTAAATCGTGTAAATCCCACTCTGTGTTTGACCGGTCTGAATGATATCAAAACAATCTCTTGGATAATCTTCATTGGGTACTATTGGAAAAATATGAAAGAAAAAGAGTATTAAGATCTAATTGTTGTACCATACCTCTGTGGTTTTACTGCCTAGTACCACTCTCTAGAATGGAGTCAAAACCCATGTACCACTCCCATGTTCCACTCCACACAGTGTCATCGCCCCGATATCTTCATGGCAGAAATAGCCATGGTAGGTTTAATCCACTGTCACGCATGGCCATTTTGTATCGACCTGTTTAATAGTTTTGAGTCGCATAATGGGCCGAAGGACATCTGACTAAGGCTACTGACAATAGCCCCGATTAGGCCGGTGACTGACCTCGCCGAGTCGAGCATGGTACATGTACGCCATAGGTCATATGCTTTTAGACTACCTTCACGATTGGCCTATACACTGCGCTATATAATTCGGCACATATAAATCAGAATTATTGTCAGTTTTTGACTCAAGACGCAAGTTAACGACTATCATATCTGTTCAAAATATATATTCAAGTGCAAGGAACCATATCTGGGTTTTTTATACGAAATCATTTACGGAGATATTCATCATTTTCTACCCCGGTATCCAAAGATTTTCGTCTCATATCAAACTCGTGCATAGGACATTCACGTGTACCGATCCCGGGTATTGATTTTAGTATCTCTGCATGGCGATGTCGGTGTGCTCCAGACATATTAACAAGTCACATGGGAGATCACTTGTCCCACCCTCTAGTATAAACTTTAAAACTAAACAGACCCACCCAAAGAGTGGTCCTACTCCAGACATAACATGTGACATGGGAGACAACTTGTACCATCCTCATAACAGGTGTGCCCAGAGAGTGGTCTTTTTTTTCCAATTAAAATTTCCCAGTAACCTCAAGGGTTCAAAAGACAACATTATGTAACCTCACAACAAGGGTTCCATGTGAGCATAGTGAGTGTCTGCTTTTAGGACATAACCATGACCTCAGTATGTTTGTAAACATAGTTTTGTCCTTGTAGAGTGCTCCTTTTTGCCATGTATCACTCTGGGCTGGTAACTTATTCCACTTGTGGCCTCAAGGCCACTCGAGGAATAACTATTACGTGTATACCCCAAATTGGTAAATGTATTTACAAAAATGCCAATTTGGTTCTATACGTTGTTATTGATCAAAAAGGTCCAACTCTTGGGAAGAAAGTTCACTTTTCACAAAATTGCCCCACGGAAAACTAATTAATTATGCATATTAACATTAGCAAAATGATTAACGTAATATATTTCTATTTTACTTATATCACATAGCCTATGTACCAAGTCTCAGCGGGGACAGAGATATACCAAACATGCCAAAAGACAGGCAAAGTGTGGCAATCTTTTTTTCCCTGTATTGTAGCCTTACCCCTGATTTGTGTATCTCTTCACTGCAATTGTTATATTTTAAAAATAGTTAATTTTTCTGCACCTTTAATCGTTGATCAAAACCGGTCTTTTAAACTTGATTCACCTAGCACATTATGACTCTCTAAACACAAAGAATGGTATGAGTTTATTACAATGCTTCACTGATGAATACTAGGGCATGACATGACCTAGCGGTTGTTTCGAGCTATAGACGAATCCAATTTCACGCATTCCTACTCCTCAATGGCTGCCATTAGCCGCGACGGGGACACATGCGAACCAAATATGGCCGACCAAATCCTGACCATGACTTCGCTCGTTGGATTCGTCTATATCAATTATCGCGCCGGTCGCGCTCTGCATCTCTACATTCACCTCTACAGTTCTGCCTGGTCCGTTTTTAATTTGCAACTTTTATAAATGCACCAAAATTCATATACTGGTATCAATCGCTGTGAATTTAAAGTGTTTGGTAGCAAATTGAAGCTAACAAGATTCTGCACACGACCCTATCAATCAAATTGTCATAACAAGATCAGGTTTTGGTGTAGGACGGGTTACATAAGTGCGGACTTTCTTTATGTGAGTACTTTAGTAGGCCTCTGGTGCAAGACATATGGAAATAAAAATGCAATCACATGTTAAAAGCCAAAATTTTGTTTTTGTATTGCAAATACTAACCTTGTTCTCGACACGAGCAAATTAGATCTATCAATTCTGCAGTCGTCGTCGAAGACTCATTCTGAAGAAAAGGAAGACCAGGGCAAAATTTATGTTAGAATAATGTCTTTAAGGGCTCTGATACCAACGTTTGGAGAGTATTTGTGTGGGACATGAGAGCACATCAGACATATCAAAATGCATTTTGAATACGAAGGATGTCCTTCTGATATAATTTTGATTTTTTGAAATTCGCGATATAATACACATTTTATGGCAAATAATAAAAAAATTATATTTTCGATATTTAACAATCCTCGAATGGATTTTTCACCCAAAACACAAAAAATAGGTCTTTTTGGGAAAATAATGTATATCTTCAATATGAAAGGTCAAAATTTTCAATTGACCGTCGGCTTTCCATCCCAACTACATACACTTTAAGAACATACAGGGTGTCCAGAAAAAAAATACCGAGTGAATACAATTGAACGTAAGTCAAGAAATAGACATCAGAATCAAAAAATATAAAATGTATTGCATAGCCTATTTTATTGTGCATCACATACAAAAATTTTATTTGATTCGGTTGACTGGTTGCGAAGAAATTAACGATTACATAATGCGCGCATCAATGCAGTCCATTCCAAGTTTGATCAACAGGCACTCTCACCGCTGTCTAAAGTTTGTGTATCTCATTAAATTTAGTCCAGATTATCTATTTTATAATCCGACAGTGTTATGTTATTCATGCTTTCACTGAAGATAAATAAAAGTTTTTTTCCGAGAAAACTTTGATTTCTGCAATTGGATGCTTTCCAATTTTAGATCTTTAGGTTGTGCAAGCATGTTATATTATTCAACTTGTTCAAATAACATTTGAGCCAAGAATGACAATGATTAAGTACTTAGAGCTTTACGTGTGATTTTTGATACGATGCAAAATCAATGCTGAAGTTTTAAAAGATTTAAGCTTTGCATTACAATATCTTGGAAATATTCTATAAACATTAATGTGTGTGAGAAATTTTTAAGCCAGCTGGAATTCTTTATGCAATTATTCTTTATACAACATATATATATATCAACATTTAACGAAAAAAGATATTTACAAGTACCGAGCATCATCTTACATACAAGCTTTCATTTTCAATATCGTGCAGGGTGAACAAAACGTAATTAAATATTATATGTTGTTTAAAAAGAACAAAAAAGATTCCACAGAACAAAATATGAAGCACATTGACACTAACCACTGCGCATTATGTTGAATGATCTTTCTTTCAAACTTGGAATGAATTGAATACCTGAGTGGAAGGGCCCAACTCCAGCATTTTATTGCCAGCAGACTGTTCTTCCTTGTGTGTGAAAGATGAGCCAAAATTCACTCTCTAAATAGTCTTCCACGTAAACTTAATCATGGTTTTCATGGAAGAAAGGCCCAACTCCATAAAGTTGGGCCCTTCTTCCACAAATATTTGATTAAAGAGGAATTTTGTTCATCCATGAAATCTGCTTTTCACTACAATAAACTTTCTTGTTAACATATTACATGCTTTTACTTGTGCAATTAATGGATAATTACCTAATTTCTGTAGCTATTTATAACACATCTGCTTACGGAACTGGCACTTGCAAGTATATTAGTGGAAGAAGGGCCCAACTCCAGCTCGTATTAAGACCTGTACCGTTGCCATGGAAACATCATATATAATTTCGAATGTATGTAATATTGTATGTTCATGTATTAAAGGTCCCCTGAAGATGAAAACATTCTGTCTATAAAACTTTTCCAAATATTAAGTTTTTTCTTAATATCTCAAAAACAGTTTTGATGGAGTTGGGCCCTTCTTCCACTCAGGTATTCAACTGAATTGACGTATGCGTTATGTAATCGCTCATTTCTCCGCAATCAGTCAACTGATTCCAGTAAAATTGGCGTATAAGATGAAGAATCAAATGGGCTACACGCTGATGTTTGGAGTTTAGGATTTTGATGTCTATTTCTTGACTTACATTCAAATTCATTCGCCCGGTAAATTTTTCTGGGACACCCTGTATTATTAGATTTTAAAAGTTTACTTCGAGCATTGTTAAATATCAAAAATTTAAAAATATAAAATTTTAATAATTTGTCATAAAATTATATCGCGAATTAAAAAAAATCAAAATTCATTGATATCAGAAGGACATTCCTCGTAGAATGCAATTCTATAGGTCTGGTGTACTCTCAGCTCACACAAAAAAATACGTTGCAAACGTTAATATCCAATTCCTTAACATTATTTAAATTTCCGACTCGCGAATCTCGATGTGTCGATAAAAGTAAAAGGAACTAATATTCAATAATAAGGCACACATTTTTTCCTGGCCGAAAGACAACATACTAGTGAAATAATTGTCTTCACACAGTTTAGCGATAAACCATTCACTCTGTGTTTATCAAAAGTAGAAAACTTTGTAAGAAAGGAAAATTTACACGACACACCGGTTCGTCTGTCTATGAAAAAGAAAAAAATGATTCTGACGTTCACAATTTGCCTTTGCCCGTTTAAATATAGAATGAGACACATCTGTGTAAGAAAGGAACCACAACCAATTTAAATGACGCCCAATAATATGTTTCAGTTTGACTAAAAATCTCTAAACGTCTCTATGAGTAACAAAATATAAGGCACACAATATTTTTCGGCCGAGTAAAAGATTGTTTAAAAGACTGTTTAGTAATAAACATCAAGCATTCAAACTTTTATATTATCCCCAATGGAGAACAAACATAATGTCTTACCACTAAATCTTCAACATTTTCGGCGTCTAGCTGATCCGATGCCTCAGAAACCAGAAGCCTACAGCAAAACAGCACACAAATAGCAAAATGTACCAGTACTCCCATTGTTTCGTATGCTTGAGTCAACACTTGTTCCAAAAACTGAACAACGTCTGTTCTCTTCCAAAATTACATCGATATAAAAACTATCCTGTCGATCCCCGGTGTCGATCACTAATTATAAAATACGGATTATTAACGCCAACAAATTGGTAGAATCGATGTTTTTGATTGGATACTACAATCTCCATCTATGATCTATCCCACGCATATAATTGTAGAAAACTGCCATTGCTAAATATGAGTGTGCCATACCATATATGAATGCTTTAACAATTTTTAGCCAAACCCACATTTATAGAGTTCTATTGAATTCGCTATTGTATCCGCTATTGTATTCTATTCATAAAAACTACTGCAGGAATCGCGGCAATTCCTGAAATACACATTTATTGCTGATCTCTACAGCCGGCGTTTCGCAATTATTAATTTTCAAAATTATCCCATACAATTATATATTTATATGTGCTTTTTATATAATACTAGGCGGTTACCCGTATTTCGCGGTTTTCGGCTATCATGGTTATTGGCTTTTGCAGATCTCAAAATAAGGGTGTGTCATTTAGCTGGGATCACTTTCCTCACAGCTGAGCTCAAGTGCAGCTTTTTGCAATTTGACCTGACTTTCGCCCTCAATTTGAAATTTGACCTGACCTTTGACCATGAATGACCTAACAAACGCAAACCTGAGCTTCCCTGGCCAAAGTTACACCCACCCACAAAGTTTGAGTTCCATTTATGAGCAATGTGAAATTTTTATCTTTTTTGACCTATGACCTCTTAACCGTAGGTCTGACATAAAGGTCACTGTGGACACTTTTGTTTGTTAGTTCAAGGTCCACCCACCCACCAAGTGTGAGCTCCATAGAGACAATTTCTACCATTATCATCATCATTACCTGACTACTAGCCACAAACCCATACCAAGGAAAATAAAATATCAATTTTGCTGCAAGCCCTCAGAGAAAAGTAATATACAAATGTTTAAAATCATGTTTTATTACAACGTATCTAATAGTAATAGGAATTTGCACACAACCATGACAACTGCTAAATTAAGCTGAAATGAAGAAAATATAGACTATAAAAAGTCTAAAATGAAAATAAATGTTGTTATATTTACAGTTTGCATATCTGAAGTCAGCTGATAATACATACTAAGCTAGCTGAATATTAAACATGTTTTCATACTTATCAAAAGGCTTATCACACCAAGCCCTAGTATTTCATACTTATAGCAGAAGACATCATTGACCAAACACATTGTAAAATATTATTTCGATCAACAAAAATCTGAAATTTATTCTGTAGAAGTAAATACTAAGGAAAAATAAAATATCGGGATCAAAATAAAAAAAGGTAGCATGTAGTATTCGAACCCGTGCGGTTAACTTTTCCGTTTAATTGGTACGCGCTCTACCAATTGAGCTATTTTAAAACTCAGAAAGAAAGAAAGAAAGAAAGAAAGAAAGAAAAGAAAGAAAGAAAGAAAGAAAGAAAGAAAGAAAGAAAGAAAGAAAGAAAGAAGTTGAGGTAAAAAAGCTTTTAAGCATATCGTACAGAAGAGGATAGGAAAAGTAATATTATTAAAAGATAGCGCTACAGAAGATTCGAACTCATGGCTATCATTATAACCTTTAGTTCACAAGTCACGGCCTCTACCGCTGCAACACGAGGAACTCTCTGAACATTTAATCGATTTATAATGTATATTAACTTATTCAATGTACGTATGGTCCGTGGCGGCGTGATAGAAAACTTAACTGAAACGTATCAAACAGACATAATTTCATCTGTTTACTCCGAATATATTTGCTGGCAATGTATTTAGGGTTGTAAAAATAAAATTGGAATTTTGATTCATTAACTTCCCCACGGTCGACAAAATTTAAAGAAAGAAAATTACATTGATTTCTTTTTAAACTGATTGTGTCGACCGTTAGCGTTATACTTTGGAAAAAAAAAAAAAAAAATGCCGGGAATTGAACCCACGCCCTTCCGTTAACTGTCAGTCTCCTTATTAACTGAGCTATTGGGGTGTTGTAATTTTACGTGCACCTTTGTACTATAGATTCATTATAAACGAATAAAAAGTGTTTAAAACTAATCCACTTGTTTTATGCAATAATAATTGGCTTATTGAATAGAGAACCATGGTATTCAGACCTGTTCTTCACAAATTAGATTCCAAAACTTGACATAAATAGAAAAATGCACGGTATGCACGCCAGTAAACAGTATAGAGACAGAGTATTAACATCTTTATTGTGTCTGCATACCGTAAAACTCGTACATTGATATGGTCTAAATTATCCCAAACAAATCAAGTAACATTAAATAGCTCAATTGGTAGAGCGCGTACCAATTTAACGGGAAAAGTTGACCGCACCAGTTCGAATCCTACATGCTCCTTTTTTTTATCACGATATTTTATTTTTCCTTAGTATTTACTTCTACAGAATAAATTTCAGATTTTTGTTGATCGAAATAATATTTTACAATGTGTTTGGTCATTTATGTCTTCTGCTATAAGTATGAAATACTAGGCTTGGTGTGATAAGCCTTTTGATAAGTATAAAAACATGTTTAATATTCAGCTAGCTTAGTATGTATTATCAGCTGACTTCAGATTACAGTTTGCATATCTGAAGTCAGCTGATAATACATACTAAGCTAGCTGAATATTAAACATGTTTTCATACTTATCAAAAGGCTTATCACACCAAGCCCTAGTATTTCATACTTATAGCAGAAGACATCATTGACCAAACACATTGTAAAATATAATTTCGATCAACAAAAATCTGAAATTTATTCTGTAGAAGTAAATACTAAGGAAAAATTAAATATCGGGATCAAAATAAAAAAAGGTAGCATGTAGTATTCGAACCCGTGCGGTTAACTTTTTCGTTTAATTGGTACGCGCTCAACCAATTGAGCTATTTTAAATCTCAGAAAGAAAGAAAGAAAGAAAGAAAGATGGAAAGAAAGAAAGAAAGAAAGAAAGAAAGAAAGTTGAGGTAAAAAAGCTTTTAAACATATCGTACAGAAGAGGATAGGAAAAGTAATATTATTAAAAGATAGCGCTACAGAAGATTCGAACTCATGGCTATCATTATAACCTTTAGTTCACAAGTCACGGCCTCTACCGCTGCAACACGAGGAACTCTCTGAACATTTAATCGATCTATAATGTATATTAACTTATTCAATGTACGTATGGTCCGTGGCGGCGTGATAGAAAACTTAACTGAAACGTATCAAACAGACATAATTTCATCGGTTTACTCCGAATATATTTGTTGGCAATGTATTTAGGGTTGTAAAAATAAAATTGGAATTTTGATTCATTAACTTCCCACAGTCGACAAAATTTAAAGAAAGAAAATTACATTGATTTCTTTTTAAACTGATTGTGTCGACCGTTAGCGTTATATTTGGAAAAATGAAAAAAAATGCCGGAATTGAACCCACGCCCTTCCGTTAACTGTCAGTCTCCTTATTAACTGAGCTATTGGGGTGTTGTAATTTTACGTGCACCTTTGTACTATAGATTCATTATAAACGAATAAAAAGTGTTTAAAACTAATCCACTTGTTTTATGCAATAATAATTGGCTTATTGAATAGAGAACCACGGTATTCAGACCTGTTCTTCACAAATTAGATTCCAAAACTTGACATAAATAGAAAAATGCACGGTATGCACGCCAGTAAACAGTATAGAGACATAGGAGGAAGGTGCGATGATGGCTTATAGCAGAATTAGCGCTATTATGCTAACAATGCTATTAGCATTTAATTAGTATGCTATCTCTATGCATTATAGCGCTAATAGCAACGCTAATGAAAAATCCGTTAAAACTGCTATTACCAAACCACTTTTAGCGTTTTAGCAGTTATTAGTGCCTCATTTTGCAAATATGTCAATAGCGCTAATAGCAATTAATAGCACGTCATATGCAATTGTGATAAATGTAAAAAGATTCTAAATCTAGAGACAGCGTGCTATTAGCGCTATTAGCGCTAATAGCAAATAATAGCACGTCTTATGCAATTGTGCTAAATCTAAAAAGATTCTAAGTCTAGGGAAAGCGTGCTATTAGCGCTAATAGCGCTATTAGCGCTAATAGCAAATAATAGCACGTCATATGCAATTGTGCTAAATCTAAAAGATTCTAAGTCTAGGGAAAGCGTGCGTATTAGCGCGCTAATAGCGCTATTAGCGCTAATAGCAATTAATAGCACGTCATATGCAATTGAGCTAAATGTAAAAAGATTCTAAGTCTAGAGACCGCGTGCTATTAGCGCTAATAGCAAATAATAGCACGTCTTATGCAATTGTGCTAAATCTAAAAAGATTCTAAGTCTAGGGAAAGCGTGCTATTAGCGCTAATAGCAAATAATAGCACGTCATATGCAATTGTGCTAAATCAAAAAAGATTCTCAGTCTAGGGAAAGCGTGCTATTAGCGCTAATAGCAAATAATAGCACGTCATATGCAATTGTGCTAAATCTAAAAAGATTCTAAGTCTAGGGAAAGCGTGCTATTAGCACTAATAGCGCTATTAGCGCTAATAGCAAATAATAGCACGTCATATGCAATTGTGCTAAATCTAAAAAGATTCTAAGTCTAGGGAAAGCGTGCTATTAGCGCTAATAGCACTATTAGCGCTAATAGCAAATAATAGCACGTCATGTGCAATTGTGCTAAATCTAAAAAGATTCTAAGTCTAGGGAAAGCGTGCTATTAGCGCTAATAGCGCTATTAGCGCTAATAGCACGTCATATGCAATCGTGCTAAATCTAAAAAGTTTGTAAGTCTAGGAAAGCGTGCTATTAGCGCTAATAGCGCTAATAGCAATTAATAGCACGTCATATGCAATTGTGCTAAATCTAAAAAGATTCTAAGTCTAGGGAAAGCGTGCTATTAGCGCTATTAGCGCTAATAGCACGTCATATGCAATCGTGCTAAATCTAAAAAGTTTGTAAGTCTAGGGAAAGCGTGCTATTAGCGCTAATAGCGCTAATAGCAATTAATAGCACGTCATATGCAATTGTGCTAAATGTAAAAAGATTCTAAGTCTAGAGACAGCGTGCTATTAGCGCTAATAGCGCTATTAGCGCTAATAGCAAATAATAGCACGTCATATGCAATTGTGCTAAATCTAAAAAGATTCTAAGTCTAGGGAAAGCGTGCTATTAGCGCTAATAGCAATTATTAGCACGTCATGTGCAATTATGCTAAATGTAAAAAGATTCTAAGTCTAGAGACAGTGTGCTATTAGCGCTAATAGCGCTATTAGCGCTAATAGCAAATAATAGCACGTCATATGCAATTGTGCTCAATCTAAAAAGATTCTAAGTCTAGGGAAAACGTGCTATTAGCGCTATTAGCGCTAATAGCAAATAATAGCACGTCATATGCAATTGTGCTAAATCTAAAAAGATTCTAAGTCTAGGGAAAGCGTGCTATTAGCGCTATTAGCGCTAATAGCACGTCATATGCAATCGTGCTAAATCTAAAAAGTTTGTAAGTCTAGGGAAAGCGTGCTATTAGCGCTAATAGCGCTAATAGCAATTAATAGCACGTCATATGCAATTGTGCTAAATGTAAAAAGATTCTAAGTCTAGAGACAGCGTGCTATTAGCGCTAATAGCGCTATTAGCGCTAATAGCAAATAATAGCACGTCATATGCAATTGTGCTAAATCTAAAAAGATTCTAAGTCTAGGGAAAGCGTGCTATTAGCGCTAATAGCAATTATTAGCACGTCATATGCAATTGTGCTAAATGTAAAAAGATCCTAAGTCTAGGGAAAGCGTGCTATTAGTGGTCAGTGGTCACACTAGCTTTGTTGCCCTGCGGGGCCCTTTTATATTGGAACTCACTTAGAGTGTTTAGTTGTCGTAAGAGAGTCTCGGGTCTCAGGCGTGCCAGCCCAGCGGCCTTGATATTTCTTGTTGATGGTGGGGACAGCGGTCACACTAGCTTTGTTGCCCTGCGGGGCCCTTTTATATTGGAACTCACTTGGAGTGTTTAGTTGTCGTATAGGAGTCACCGGCCTCGGGCATGCGGCCCTGTGGCCTTGATGTTTGTTGCTGATGGCGGGGACAGCGGTCATACTAAGTTTCTTGCCCTGCGTGGCCCTTTTATATTGGAACTCACTTGGAGTGTTTAGTTGTCGTATGGGAGTCTCTGGCCTCTGGCCTGCCGGCCCTGCGGCCTTGATGTTTTTTGTTGATGGTGGGGACAGCGGTCACACTAGCTTTGTTGCCCTGCGGGGCCCTTTTATATTGGAACTCACATGGAGTGTTTAGTTGTCGTATGGGAGTCTCCGGCATCGGGCCTGCCGGCCCTGCGGCCTTGATGTTTGTTGCTGATGGTGGGGACAGCGGTCATACTAAGTTTCTTGGCCTGCGGGGCCCTTTTATATTTGAACTCACTTGGAGTGTTTAGTTGTCGTATGGGAGTCTCCGGCCTCGGGCCTGCCAGCCCTGCGGCCTCGATGTTTGTTGTTGATGGTGGGGACAGCGGTCACACTAGCTTTGTTGCCCTGCGGGGCCCTTTTATATTGGAACTCACTTGGAGTGTTTAGTTGTCGTATGGGAGTCACCGGCCTCGGCCTGCCTGCCCTGCGGCCTTGCCGGCCATGCGGTCTTGATGTTTTTTGTTGATGGTGGGGACAGAGGTCTCACTAGCTTTCTTGCCCTGCGGGGCCCTTTTATATTGGAACTCACTTGGAGGGTTTAGTTGTCGTATGGGAGTCACCGGCCTCTTGCCTGCCGGCCCTGCGGCCTTGATGTTTGTTGCTGATGGCGGGGACAGCGGTCATACTAAGTTTCTTGCCCTGCGGGGCCCTTTTATATTGGAACTCACTTGGAGTGTTTAGTTGTCGTATGGGAGTCGCTGGCCTCTGGCCTGCCGGCCCTGCGGCATTGATGTTTTTTGTTGATGGTGGGGACAGCGGTCACACTAGCTTTGTTGCCCTGCGGGGCCCTTTTATATTGGAACTCACTTGGAGTCGTATGGGAGTCCCGGCCTCGGGCCTGCCTGCCCTGCGGCCTTGATGTTTGTTGCTGATGGCGGGGACAGCGGTCATACTAAGTTTCTTGGCCTGCGGGTCCCTTTTATATTTGAACTCACTTGGAGTGTTTAGTTGTCGTATGGGAGTCTCCGGCCTCGGGCCTATCGGCCCTGCGGCCTTGATGTTTTTTGTTGATGGTGGGGACAGCGGTCACACGAGCTTTTATGCCCTGCAGGGGCCCTTTTATATTGGAACTCACTTGGAGTGTTTAGTTGTCGTATGGGAGTCACCGGCCTCAGGCCTGCCGGCCCTGCGGCCTTGATGTTTTTTGCTGATGGTGGGGACAGCGCTCACACAAAATTTCTTGCCCTGCGGGGCCCTTTTATATTGGAACTCACTTGGAGTGTTTAGTTATCGTATGGGAGTCACCGGCCTCGGGCCTACCGGCCCTGCGGCCTTGATGTTTTTTGTTGATGTTGGAGACAGCGGTCACACTAAATTTCTTGCCCTGCGGGGCCCTTTTATATTGAAACTCACTTGGAGTGTTTAGTTGTCGTATGGAGTCACCGGCCTCAGGCCTGCCGGCCCTGCGGCCTTGATGTTTTTGTTGATGGTGGGGACAGCAATCACACTAAGTTTCTTGCCCTGCGGGGCCCATTTATATTGGAACTCACTTGGAGTTTTAAGTTGTCGTATGGGAGGCTCTGGCCTCGGGCCTGCTGGCCATGCGGCCTTGATGTTTTTTGTTAATGGTGGGGACATTGGTCACACTAGCTTTGTTGCCCTGCGGGGCCCTTTTATATTGGAACTCACTTGGAGTGTTAAGTTGTCGTATGGAGTCTCCGGCCTCAGGCCTGCCGGCCCTGTGGCCTTGATGTTTTTTGTTGATGGTAGGGACAGCGGTCACACTAGCTTTGTTGCCCTGCGGGGCCCTTTTATTTTGGAACTCACTTGAAGTGTTTAGCGCTCAATAGCGCTAATAGCACGCCTTAAGCGATTAGCGCTAATAGCGCATCTCACGCTAATGAGTGCTATTAGCGCTAATAGCACCTACCATTTGTAGAAAATGATAAATTTTAAATTTTGCAAATGATATACTAATGAGCGCTAATATCGCTATTAGCACACACTACGCTATTAGCGCTAATAGCGCACCTCGCGCTAATGAGTGCTATTAGTGCTATTAGCGCTAATAGCGTCTACCATTTGCAGAAAATGAACAATTTGGCACATAATACAATGAGTTGTAATATCGTTATTAGCATACCTGACGGTATTTGCGCTAATAGCGCTATTAGCACGCCTTACGTTATTAGCGTTAATAGCGCATTCCACGCTAATGAGTGCTATTAGCGCTATTAGCGCTAATAGCGCTAATAGCACCTACCATCCGTAGAAAATGATCAATTTTCAAATTTGCAAACGATACAATAATGAGCGCTAAATCGCTATTAGCACACACTACGCTATTAGCGCTAATAGCGCTAGTAGCACACCTTACGCTGTTAGCGCTAATAGCGCACCTCGTGCTAATGAGTGCTATTAGCGCTATTAGCGCTAGTGATGAAAATAGCACGACTCACGCTAATAGCGCTAATAGCGCGCATTACGCTAATGGCCGCTATTAACGATATTAGCGCTAATATCGCTTACCTTGCCGAGAACAGTTTTAGCACTTTTGGTAATAGCGCGCAATTGGTTCACCACAATTAGCACGAAATAGCAGAGGTTTGGTATTATCACGCTATCGGCGATATTAGCGCTATTAGCGTGGAAAAAACAGAAAATTGCAAATACCGCGCAATTTGCAATTTTGCTAGTGAGCAGCGCTAACGCGCTAAATAACCATCATCGCACCTTTATCGTTTCATTGTTACTTCTGTAACGTTTTAATAATTCAAGTGAGTCAACACAAATCAAAAAATTTATAAAACCTAATAGTAATAGTATGGGAATTACGAAATGACGTCTAATAATAATAATATGGGTTTCCGGTTGTAATATTTTGATTAAATTATAACGAACATTACCTTTGAAATAACAGAAAAAGAAATATCAACAACTATCACGAAGGATAGAAAAAAGAAGAAGGCAGGAGGGAGAGAGAAATGGACAGAAAGAGGGGTAGGGAAATAGATAAAAATATAGAACGGAATTGGGTAGAGCGTGAGACAAATGCGTTCATTAAATTGCCATTCTTATCAGTTGATATTTCCATTTTACTACGAATGCTTTTGATCGTATTCTTCCGTTTTACTTCCAAAGCCTGGACGACACTCAACCAAAAGAGTAAAAGGAAGTGTCAGAAGTGGGATTCGAACCCACGCCTCCATTCGGAGACCAGAAACCCCTATACAACACATTCGCATGCCGTAAGGATTGAACCTTGAGTCTGGCGCCTTAGACCACTCGGCCATCCTGACACGATGTCAAGCACAGTGCAGTGCCCTTGAATGTAATATTACTTATTACGAACAGTGATATAAACAACAAAAGCTGCAATGAAATAATTGGAATGAATCTCATTTCGTTGTAAATTGCACCTAAATTAAACAAATTTAAAATACATGTATATCACGTTACCTTCCAGATTTTGGACAATTATCAAAAATTATTTATAAGGATTGTGAAACTTGGAAATCTGACGAGTAAAATGAACTTTAAAAAATGAAAGCAAAATTAGTGTCAGAAGTGGGATTCGAACCCACGCCTACATTCGGAGACCAGAAACCCCTATACAAAACATAAACGTGCCGTAAGGATTGAACCTTGAGTCTGGCGCCTTAGACCACTCGGCCATCCTGACACGATGCAGGTTTGTATTGAAATATCTCTTTCAAGTATTCCACAGACAAAGACGTACTACGGCAAACCGTCGGGGTCATTTCAGTTGCATCATGTGAAAACAGCTTGAGTGATACGAAACACAATAAATGAATCTTCGTTCAGTTTCATTGTTACTTCTGTAACGTTTTAATAATTCAAGTGAGTCAACACAAATCAAAAAATTAATAAAACCTAATAGTAATAGTATGGGAATTACGAAATGACGTCTAATAATAATATGGGTTTCCGGTTGTAATATTTTGATTAAATTATAACGAACGAAGGGAATCAATCAACTCACTCACCATACTCGCGTATAATTTTCGAATCATTATCTTATATCTAATACAATGTAAGTGAAATATATACCTGGTTCTCATTATGGTAACTAAACGGTGTTTTAATTTTGATTAAACATAAAACTATGCATGCATTCAATTAAAAAAAGTGTTCTATTAGAACTATTCTCGGCCCCATCCAATTTGTGTTCCTATAATAGTCACCAAAATAGCGGCAAATATAGAGTGGGACTAAGACTAGTTGTTATTTACCTAAACATTTCGATTTACAGTGAAGGAAAATATACACAGAAACCATCACAATAAAATAAATAAATAAATCGTTAAATAAAGATATTGTTATCATGGTTATGTCTGATCCACTTCAAAAATAACTAGGATATGCGGTAATTTTGCCGGCAAAATAATTGTCCAGGTATACCCATTGTTTTTCCTATTTGACTAGTCAAGAGGAATCTCAATTTGGTTTACGCATACTGACAAACTCTAGATAAGTAGAACCCGTCCCTTTTTATAATACCTTGTTGTAATAGCTCATAATATGGACTTCTGACAGCAGAGTGTAGATCCGCTTTTCTTTGTATTTCGCCATCCGCACTCAGGGAATCGTGTAATACCGATATCATACATTATGTCTTCATGGATGGGTTTGGGAGATCACCCATCCTGGTTTAACGCAAACTCGGTCCATTTCCGGGGTCCATTTGGGGCGATATAGCTGCCTCTTTACCCCTCAACCCCATGCGCGGGTATTGTATTGTGTCATCCTGGGTGCGCAGATCCTGAAATTCTGGGGCATCATATGCCTTCGAAATCTTTGTCTTGCACAGCACCTGTCCTATCCTTCCACTGGGTATTGAACTTTGGACCTTGGCGCCAGATTTGGACATCTATTAACCACCGTACGGGGTAACTGCTCTTCACCCCCTTAGTCACTATAAATCTTCTTAGCCTGTATAAAATAATCTTGAAACGAGGACAGCAATATCAATGAAAGAGACTGCCAACAGATGCAACTTTCTTCCACTGAGAGCCGTGACGACGACCGGAAGCGCACTGATATCAACGAAGAGGTGCCCGCACCAACTCCAAGATACTACCAAAATACTTTGATGCTACCAGGCGGCGGATGACATGATCGCGCCGGCAACTCGTGAAACCGCCCGGCCGTATGGCATTTTCCATATACTCGGTTAGTTTTGTGGGGTTCATTATCGAACCCCCACGGTTTTAGCTTGTATTTATATTATTTATCAACATAGGCCTATTTGTTTGTGATATTTCAAGCGTTTTAAAATTTCAAAATAATCCCATTCAATTACACGGTTGACGATGAAAATTTACTGAATTTAGGGACTGCACGTCATACACCACCTGGATGCTACCAACTACCACAGCTGCACGGAAATTAAAGGGAAGAAATAATATTGATTATAAACATTTAATAAAGTTGTCTTCGTCATCATCAATATCTGTGATCGTGATCTTTATCATCTGAATCAAAACATTTTTTAAAACTGAGATTCATTATAATAATTTAGCTTCAACAAGGGCGTAACAGGAGCGCAGTTCTATCCTATAACATCTCCCCATGACACCTGGGTGTGGAGGGGCAATCCAGAGGGATCACTCTCACACAAATGTGCTACCCACCCGCATCGTGTATACTATTGTCATGGGTAGGCATCAAACAATTTTCTGAGGTCTCTGGACTTAGGACCTGACTCTGGTGGGTTAAACCGGTTTTAGGGGATCCCAATCGTCCTGCTTCCCTCAGAGCATATTCCAGTGCTGACATGAACTCCATCAGCCGAAATGATCCCAAGCACCTGCATACACACCAGCGAGCTCAGTGCAGCGAGCTCAAAAGGCCATCCTCAGACGTTGTGTTCACAAAGCAGGAATCTCTGAGGTCTCTGGACTTAGGACCAGACTCTGGTGGGTGAAACCAGTTTTAAGGGATCTCAACCGTCCCGCTTCCCTCAGATATTTGGCACTCCGTCTTACTTTCAGGCTAGGAACAACTGGTATGAGTGGCGTAAACCAGGGTGCCAAGCCAATGGCCCTATATTACCCAGCAGACCCTTGAGCTAGAGTCAGCTCAGCAGAGCTTGCACATTCCTAATGTTTTTCTACGGATGAATGATATTTTTTGCTTGCAAAACTATTATCTTACATAATACCATTTTTATCATGACATACCGTTGCATCCTGCATTTCGCCGCCAATTTCCAGTGTCAAATCCTCATCAGGGGGAGATTCACATCGAACCACCATCCTGGCGTAACTTCGGAATTTCTTTAGCCATCAATGGAGCAAGGACAGCGAGTAGGTATGGAATTCGTTCGGGGTCTCCAAATGCTGCCCAAAGATTAATGACTGCGTACGGACTCCAGGCAAATAAAAAGAAGATCACCAGTGCGAGTCCCAGCTGTGAGGAAAAGAATTTGAGCAAATTTAGTCGCATTAAAAGCATGCAGGTTCGCATTTTTCAGGGTCCTGTGCCAGGCTAAAATGTATGGCCCATGAATATCTGGATCCACGTGTAACACTCTATGCACTACCACGTCCGTAACCCATTTCTTATTTCAAACCACTGCTTTACTAAATTTTTGCTCTTTCCTTTTTTTTTTAATTGCTTTTTTAAAGTTTATTTGTTTTATCCTCAAAATTTGGTCATCTTGAACTTAATGGGTAGGCCTAATGGGCTTAGGCACACCTGGCCCCAATCTGGCCCTGATTGCATGCATGCATCACATACATTATGCACATTATTGCATAAGACACAATACCAGAATTACTTAACTAACTTGATCACAATAATTACGATCATTATTTTCTTAATGTTTTTAAACATTAAGAAAATATTCTGAAAGTTACGCCGCAGGTAATTATCGAAATTGCCAACAATTATTACATATACTTTATTATATAATACAGCCCTTGCTAAAAGAAAAACACCCAAATAAACAAAAACCCACAAAGCCTTAATATTGAAGTAGGCATGTCGCAAATTAATATCAAAAAACAAGAGAGGTTACGGCGATTGTTGCTATCTACTGACGATAGCAGTGCCTTATCACGATATCTATAGTATTCTGACAAATACAATGGTCTTATTAAAGTTTCGGCGTTTCGCATAATAATAATATCAGTTTCTGTTTTTTTATTTTAACTTCCCATTGTGCTATTCTAACTGAAATGCATACCCCCTTTTAAAATGTGACCTTAATCTTTCACCCAGCACAGGGAGTGTAGACTTCAATTGAAGTCATTCAAGTCATCCTTTCAGGTAACTCCATTAAAATACATACTACTTGTGTGAAAGATTGAGGTCATGTCAAATTCCTTATGAGAGCCACTTCATAACAAAAATATTTCCCATGCGGCCAACCTCCCCGGCCCCCGACCGACCCCGACCAACCTTAGTGATTTCTTGCTGATTCGCCCAGTCTGCATTGAGGGCACTAATATTATCCTCATTTGTTGATGCGGAGTTCATTGCTGATACTGCGTAGAGTATGGACTTTGCTTTCCAGTAGCAAAATGACATAATAAGTATGGGTAGAATAAAGCACCCCGCTGTAAGCGATAAGACGTATGAAATGAAAGACGCGTCATTCTGAAGCCAGTTCACACCACAACCTGCAGAAAGACAACGGTAGATGTTTTTTTACGATATAGACGAATCCAATTTCACGCATTCCTACACTTCAATGGCAGCCATAGCTGGGTCCCCCCTTAGGTCTATCCCACCTAAAATGTGAAATGATGTGGCCTTGGCGGGGATATTAAAACCCTTTCACGCACCGTGTCCTCATATGAGGACGGATAATAAATGCACTATGAAAAATGTATTAATACCCCTCATCAATGTGCAATGTTGCATTACAATGTCAAGACAGGGCAGTATACACTCTGACCTTTTATAAATGCCCACAGGCTCTATTTACCCCCAGGCACATTTCTACAATTGGGATTTTACAGCCATGCGCTATTCTTTATGATCCCTGGATTCGGCCAATTTTTTTACCTGTTTTATGACGTAGGAAAGTGACTACAATTTTTTATTAGTATTTATAAATGCATATTAAATGGAAACAACTATATTGTAACAAATATTTTAGAATACTTGAAAATAGTGAAAAAACATGTGTCCTCAAATGAGGACACTGTGCCATTGTGGTGTCTTACTATAGCGCCCTCCCGTCCTCATAAGAGGACACTGTGCATTTACAGATGTAACATTTACCATGGTGGTATAGGAAAATACATACATGTAGAATGAAATAGGCCTACTACAGAGTGAATGTAATAATAATTGTATTTCAACTTGAGTTGTTGAACTCTAATTAGGCTAGGAATAACATCTAGTTGAATTTAAATTCTAATTTACAAGTTGTAATTCATGAAATCTAATTCACAAGTTGTAATTCGTAAACTTCAATGCATTTGTATGCATGTACATGGCTGCAGACAGGTCACTTGTTTCTGTTTTTTGCCTGAATTTCTTATTTTGTAAAGTCCAATAATATTTCTACATCATTTTTAGCCCAAGTTATTTACATTTTACCCCAATTTCTCTATTATTTCAGAAAATGACTTAAGTCTTAAGTTTTTCTATAGTAGATGTAGCATGTAAATATTTGTAAATATTGACGTCCTTGTTTCGCAGTGTCCTCATATAAGGACATGTGCATAATTAATTAATGGAACACCGCCCAAAAAATTTGACACTGGGTATGTTCTTGTAATCCCTTTAGATGTAAAATAACACAATATAAAAATGTTTGTGAATTTAAAACTTAATTCGTGCATGAAAGGGTTAAACTGCATATTATCACCCGTGTTACACCTAGACAAAAGAATGATGAAAGTCAACAACAAAATACTATTCAACATCGATTTTTAAGCGGATTTAATCCACCCAATTGGGCGGTAACAACACCAGTTTGGTGCAGACGGGACCCAGTAATGACCGACTGAATTCTGACCATCTCTTGGCTCGTTGAATTCGTCTATAGTTCAATACTTATTTTATATTTCGTCATTGTAAGCAACTATTCCCGATAATCCCGATTCCAAAATATTACAGAACTGATTTTTTGGAATTAAAAAAATGTTATCTTTTTATTCCAGATGAAACCGGTCAATCCTAAATCCTTTATTTCGACCTACAGTCAGTCTACTCTGAAGTACAATGTACCGACGCGGACGCAAACATTGTGCCGACTTTGAAGGGACGCATATGCCTACCTCAGCAGAGACGCAGCACTGCGCACTGTTTACGCGCTGTATACGCGAGCGTTGTCACTTTGTATTTCAGAGCCTGGACAAACTGTAACAGCCAATAAAAGTTACAATTCCATATTCAGTCAATGTTTGGAAAACAGGGCATACAAAACCAAAGCTACCTTTTTTAATCACTAAATTGAGTTGAGCATTAAAAATCGCATGAACACGTATAGGCTAATGTTAAGGGCTCGGATAGCGAGGTTCTAAAAGGCCTTAAAGAACCTTTTGATGTCCTATATATGGGTCCCTAAGGAATGAACGTTCTTTTAGGTTCTTTAAAAAGTTGAGGCTTCTATATAGACCTGAGACGAAAATACCTAAAATTATGTATGTTCGTCTCAGATTTTGAAACAGATTATTGAAACTTTTTTCTGAGAGTGTAATATTTGAATTTCTTGACAGATCCCATATGATATGCAAATGAACGGTTTAATTATTTTTTTATTTCTATTTTGGAATATATAATATATCTTCAAACGAAAGGTCAAAATTTTCAAATGATGAACGGCTTTTCCTCCCAGTTACATACACCTTAGATAAATATCATTAGATTAATAAAGTTTACTTCGAGGACTGTCAAATGTCAAAAATTTAAATGTTTAATAATTTGCCATAAAATTTGTATTATATCGCCAATTAAAAAAATCAAAATTATTTGTTATAAGAAGGACATTAGTCGTATTCAGAATGCAATTTGGTGTGTTTGATGTGTTCTCAGGTCCCACAAAAAATACTTTGCACAGGTGGGTGACCGACCCCTTAAGACTTTGTATTAGAAGGTATAAAAGGAAGATCCAGTACGTGTCATACACAATAATTGATCTTCACTAAAAACATTCGCTCTAAATAGATTCCAATTTCATTTCAGGATATACTGTTAAAAATGCCTAATAATGAAGAAAGATATTACCCTTGCGGCGATTCTTGAATATATCAAACAAATTCCTTTTCATGCACTCATCGACTGAATGTATAATTATATTTTGCTCCCAATTTTCATCTCCATGATAGCGTCCTTGACACAGTCCAATATCCTTTAAGGAAGCCGCATTGTTCATGATTTGTCTGAAATGTGCTATTTTTACCTTTTATTGCTTCGTAAAAAACATATTTCCTTGACGTTTTTGGCAGGTTTCCTCTCTAGGGCACTGAAGACAACTCACGGTTCTGATCATTCAAACACGCCTTGGGAATTATGCTAGATTTTGCGCAGACATAAAAATTGCTTTTGATTGAGTAGGTGCTTAGTTATTTCGAGATAGCTACTTAATTTGGCAAAATCTTTCGATTCTGTAAACCTCTAGAGGTGAAGTTTGCCTTTGACATGATATTGTGCTATTTATATAGCTAGCTATGATATACTATACTTGAAAGAAATGCTTATTGCCGTTACTACAGCGATTCTCCAGTAATATACGTGCAGTTGCTATCTTCTGAAGATAGCAAAAAGAAACTGTTAAAACTGAGTAATAGACTGCAACACACTAAGCAAGCTATATATTCTTTGAGCTGCGGGTAAGAATTTACTCTCTCTTGATCCAAAGACTGACAGTAAAATTATATACATGATTTCCCAGCAAACACAAAACGTTTTCGACATCATTCGCAAAAGGTTATAAAAGGTTGTCAAAAAACGTTTAAATGTCGGGTTATATAAAGGGTATATTAAGAGTATCAAACGTTTTTCATAACCTTAAAAAACATTTTTTGATAATATACTGCTCAGCAAACAAAAATGTTTTACAGAAAACGTTTAAATGTTGGGTTATATAAAGGGTAAAAAAACGTTTTAATAACATTCCAAAAACATTCTTGAAAACTTGATACAAAACATTCTAAACAGAATGTTATTTTGGGGTTGAAAAAATATTTTGCGAAAAATGTTTGCCCAAAATATGTTCAATAACGTTTTAAAAACGTTTTCATGACCTTTATATAACTCGACATTTAAATGTTATTAAAAGGTTTTGAAAAAAAAATTAAGAACATTTCTGTGTTTGCTGGTTTCAAATATTTTAACATAATGTTATTTAAGTATTGACACAATATTTGGCAAAATGTTTGCAAAAATAGTTTACAATAACATTTTTTGAAAACATTTAAAAATATTGTTGTAGTGTGTTTTCATACAAAACGTTTTAAAACGTTATCATGACCTTTATATAACCCGACATTTTAATGTTATTAAAACGTTTTACCTAAACCAAAAGCCAAAATATAACTTATTTAAAACGTTTTTAAAACGTTTTTGTGTTTGCTGGGTTGTTAGCAGGGTGTCTTCTTTTTCTTGTTCTTTATTTTCAATGCTGTTTGTTTCTCTCATATTCATATAGGCCAGCATGCTTTAATCCAGACTCCTGTTTGTCTGGCTTGACCTGTTTGCTTGTACCTGGTCTCATCAGGACCTAAATGTGTCTGTGCACGGAACGACCATTGTATATAACAAAGCTATTGTTAGACAAATAATACCGATATGACTTGATCTGATTCTATGCTATCTTCAGTAGATAGCAAATTACTAACCATGACAATAATTTCGTTTCAATTATGATCCTGCGTTGTATACCAACTCACAACCCTTATACAAGCTGTATCAAAATGATTTGTAACCATCATTTTGATAGTTATTGAAAAGCCTGCTTCTTCCAAATGCAACATTGCATCCTCTTGAAATTACCAATATTTATTGTTATATGGTTTTTAATGACATTAATTAACAAATTATGCGGATCCTATGTCGCATTTCGATATGGCAGTAGTCATGTCCATAATCACTGGAAACTGATGGGTACCAATCATTTTCAAACAGCCTATAGTAACCCTAACACATCATAACCTGTTTTAAAGCACACACCATCCTAAGGGATTTTAAGCTGTGGGAAAAATAGGGGGATTTTTAATTTTTTGGGCGATAAATTTCTCGTTCCTCCTCTCCCAATCGTGTCCCTCTGATTTCTCACGTAACTTCATTTAAATTTCGTGTTACACCCTTTTTACATGAAAAATGAATGTCACGTTTCCCATTTTGCCTGGAACATTTTCATGTGCCTCCTCCGCATAAATATATAGTCCCTAATCCTATCGGGTGAATTAAATTTGCATTTAAGGTAGAACATTTACCGCGTCGACTTACCTGTATCGTGAGGCTCCAGGCCGTAACTGGCCCATCCAAATACAGGAAATATGGCCCACAGGAATGCATAAGACCAAACTACCACCGCCAGAAAACAGTAATGTAAATACTTTAGTTGCAGAGCTGCGTGAAATGAGCATTTAAAAAGAAAAAAAGACCAGTTTTAAGATAAATTTAAAAGTAGAACTTTTAAAGATCAAATTATTAAGTACATACAATGCAAACAAAATCTTGAAAAAATAAAATACAAAAACATTTTTGTAGGATGTTTAAAAAAAAACCCAACAAACATGACAAATGATTCACTTGATAATATGTGACGCGATCAAGCAAAATCAGTCGGAACTCGGAAAAATTAAATTTTTAGTTTTTTATAGGATAGAAAAAAGCATTTACAAAGCTGGATTTTGTAGAAAGCCCCATTAAAATTAAACAACCAGTTCCAAAGATATGAGCCATTAAAGAGTTTCTAAAACAAGAGGAAACAAAAGGAAATATTTCCTTTGTGTGGCTATATCTCAAAATCAATATTTGCGAGTTCCGACTGATTTTGCTTGATTGCATCACATATTTGTAGCAAAAAATAAATGGACACGGCAAAGAAAAACACTATAAAACAAGCGACATGATTGAAAAATAATAGACATAGGCTGCGAATGTAATAAATTGGAAACATTCATTTGTGCTATTAAAAGAGATTTTTTTTATTTAAAAAAGGCGTGATTTAGGTGAAAGTATATATTTTTCATCCCGATTTCATCCGAATACAATAGATGGTCACTCAACCCATACAAGTGAAGGTGAAAATTCATTGTAATGTAAAAATAGTCTGACCCTTACTGAGGAAACAAATTGATCACATCACCATATAATAGATGTTTACATTTTATACTTGACTTTTTCGCAGTGTACAAATTATGAATATTATTCATAGAATCGGGCTATTCCAGTTGAAATCCATACGCCCCTTATGGAAGACATGACCTTAATCTTCCACATAAGTTTGATCAGCCCGTAATCGGCGGGTCTTTTAACATCGCGGATTAATATCAATATATCTTATTTTGAGGATTGTCTCGTGACATATCATCACAAGTTATTCATTGAAGTCGTAATACTTAGTCTATACTTTCTTTAACACGCAAAATATAGATCATACGGGCCAACTATGTCACTTTTGACGTCGGTCTACTTGTCGGCGTAGTGGTAAAAGCCTAACAATTCCCGCCGATAGGTGTATAGATTTCGAATGGAGTCATCTATATAAGTAACCAATTTTGACATTCACACTCCCTGTGTGGAAGATTAAGGTCATGTCTTCCATAGGGGGTGTATGGCTTCCAACTAGAATAGCCCATTGGAGGACAAACATCTTTCAATTTATCATTTGCATCTTGCTGGCTTTGTTGTTTACGGAACCTTTTGATTAATGAAATTCAAAGAAATTGGAGTCTTTGTGTTCCATTCTCGCTGTAGCCACAATTCATTTGTTCGCCGCCTTTGAAAAACAGCAGAAAAAACGGTAGAATAATAACGGTGATATTATTGTAAATGGTTGATGTTGGAGGAAAATCAATAGATTGTACAATTCAAGTGCAAAAGCATTAGAAAAATTTGAGTGATTGAATACATAAACAATACAATTATTTTGAAAAGCATTTTTTTCTTTCGCATTAAAATGCAATAGAAAGAAATGCTATTTTAAAATGTCATGATTAATTTTGAAGGGTTTCTGAAATAGATGCGTAAAAGCAAAACAGTTTAAAGTGAAAATGTACTGATTTGTCCTGAGTATAAGATACTATTCCCTTTATGATGAAATATCTGGAAACTAATTTTTGTTCGAGTTTCTATTTATAAGTTTATATTCTAAGTTCGAATCCCACTTCTGACACTTATTTTTGCTTTCATTATCATTTTGTCCGGAATTCACTGCAAAAACTTATGTAGATATTATAAATTGATTTAAATGTTTTCAATTAAGCATGTTCTTTTAAAGGTCATAATTATATATTGCTCGGACAACATCATATCATTGGCAAGCTAATATTATGAGGACAATGAAAATGACTCTTTTTTTGAGAAAATAAGACGATTAAAATTGATATTCCGCAAAAACCAACTTAAGCGATGAGTTCCTTCGAACGAGACAGAATTGGCCTAGAAAAAAGTTGACGTCATGAAATGACTGTGCCTGCTTTGCCAGAAGGGACTATAAACATTCTCAATGCACAGAACGTATACTGTTGTTGTTCACAGAAAAAAAACCCTCTGAATTAAGTATTACAAATTTAATGGTTTTTAAATATATGAATAATATTTATTTATGTACTTTGAGCTACTTTGGTCTAACATTCAATACCGGTATTCATATCTAACCTACTCTGCACTTATTCGACAATACATAAGTGATATGAGGCTTAATAATGATACCTGCGTCTTGACTCTGGAAAACAATATTTTTTAAAAACCTCATTTTGCATTTAGTTTTTTAAGCCACCTCGGGAACCAACTACATGATCTCGTTTTGCATTTAGGTCTTTATTTGTCGCTCAGCATCTTTTGCTCTGTATAAAATTGGTCAGATCAGAAAATATCTTGATAAAAATTGTACTGAAATGCTTGTTCACGCTTTTATTACATGTCGCCTTGACCAATGCAATAGTCTTCTTTACGGTTTACCCGACTCACAGATCTCCAAACTCCAACGAATTCAAAACTCGGCTGCCAGATTAGTCTCGCTTACTAAGAAACGTGATCACATTACTCCAATCCTTCATGATCTACATTGGCTACCTGTGAAATACCGCATTATATACAAAGTTCTCCTCCTCACTTATAAATGTATTAATGGTCTTGCGCCTATCTATCTTCAAGAACTCGTACAGCATTACACGCCTCCACGTAGTCTTCGATCGTCAACACAATTTCGTCTAACTAGCTCATCATCTTCTACTCAGTATGGTCATCGCTCATTTTCTATTGCTGCCTCTGAACTTTGGAACAGTTTACCATTACATGTGAAAAACTCTCAGACTGTTAATCAGTTTAAAACATCTCTGAAAACTTACTTATTTAAAATTGCATACTAATGTTTATTTGTTATGTTTTTGTCTATGTATAATTTGTTCAAGCGCTTAGGGACTTTGGTGTAAAGCGCTATATAAGCATGGTTTATTATTATTATTATTATTATTATTGCGTTGCAAAGTAGCAAAACTTTCTTTATATATGGCCCAATTCGTGCCTGGAAAAGGCTATCCCCTCTTACAACCTATCGACAGGTCTGATTTCTATAATGAGGTGTCACCGGGTTTGCAAGAGATAATAATACCAAATCTAACCACCATGAAATTTACCACATCACGACCAAGCTCACATTGGGCGCCCATTCCTTTTTAAAGGAATTTTTATTAAGTCCCCTACGGTACTAAGAAACAAATTTGGCTATAACTACGAAGAAAATTGTATCTTATTACAAGTAAACAAAATAATTACACAGCTTGCTCTTGCTAGCTTTTGTCAGGGTCATATGTATATTAGAGTCACGCGGTAGCCTGACCAGCAAGTTTTAAAAAAAACGACTGATAAAGAAGAATAAACAGATGCACCGCGAGACTATATTTACACGGAACAAAACGCTATTGTTCTATGATATTTTTCGCTGGGTACAAAATATATCTAAAACCATGCTAAATCGTATTTACTGTCCAAAGTGTCATATTTTAATAACTCTTTATTACAAAAAGTTACACGAATCTTACAGTCAATCCGATTGTTTGATAATAAACAAACATTCTTGCTTTATTTCACGCGGTATTTCATAGCCAAAATTAGTGGCAAATCATAGCTAATCATCATACTGCAGTTACTGTCCGTTTTCCTATACACAATACACAGTGCTCTCACCATTGACGCGTGACCCCTACAAATGATCTACGTTGGAAGAATGGGCACTTGCCTAGTTAACATCACTGTGTGAAAAATAACCAGCCAATATGTTAGCTATTCTCCAAACTTCTAGCAAATATATTTCTCTAACATGACCTAAAATTACAGCTAGGTTAGATGTTCAGAAATAGTCGCACTTTTGTAAAATATGAGTGAGGGCAAGGCATAGCTAGCCAACTCCCCGTGTTAATTGAATGGAG
Organism: Amphiura filiformis; assembly: GCF_039555335.1. Taxonomy (NCBI): domain Eukaryota; kingdom Metazoa; phylum Echinodermata; class Ophiuroidea; order Amphilepidida; family Amphiuridae; genus Amphiura; species Amphiura filiformis. The sequence continues at coordinate 83,023,301 of NC_092631.1, forward strand.
ATTTGACCGAAAATATTGGTATCGGACCGCTCACTTCTGAAGGATGCCACAAAAAAACGGTACTATTCTCTGGCAATCATCATGATGAGTTTCTTATATAGTATGCCGAAATTGGGTACTGTAGGTGATTGACAAATGGTCGCACTTTTCTGATAAATAAGTGACAGTGAACATGAAATATCAGCGCCCATAAACCCAAGTTAGTGGCTAGTTAGTGGAGGCCGTCACGGGACTGATTATTGATTATTGAAGTGCCTTATTAATAGATACGCACGATTTAGGGCAAGAAAAACAAACCGGGACACTTTTGGAGACATCATCATCATCATCATCATCATCATCATCATCATCATCATCATCATCATCATCATCGATATCATCATCATCATCACTTTCTACATTTTTTCTAAACAACATAGGGCCTACCGTTTTAATAAGATTTTTTTCTTGAAATGCATGTAACTATAATTATTGTTTAGAGCGTGATGAAATAAAACATCACGATTTTCATCACAAAACAAATATAATGCATAAGAAATCGTTTGTTTTAGAGCGTGATGATGAAATAAAACATCACGATTTTCATCCCGAAACAAAGTAATACATAAGAAATCAATTTTTCGTGAGTGATGAAATAAAACATCAAAATTGTCATCACGAAACAAAGTAATACATGAGAAATCGTTTGTTTTAAAGCGTGATGAAATACAACATCACGATTTTCATCACAAAACAAAGTAATAGGCCTACAAAAAAAATACATTTTTCAAGAGTGATTGAATAAAACATCACGATTTTCATCACGGAACAAAGTAATACATAAGACATCGTTTGTTTGATTGCAATCAACCGCGACAGTTCGTCTCACACACATAACAATGCACTGCGATCAAATAGGTTGATGACAACATTTGCTTGAATGGACTGCACTGCGCCATGATTACGTGCACCGGTTCAAATCCTTTGTTTGGAGCCAATCAATAATTTCACGTACAGCCTCTATGCAAATTAGAGTTTACACACGCTGCAGCTGGGGTAATCGACCGAAGCTTGTTGCCGTTAGTGATCGAATGCATGAGCTTATTTGCTTTACTGAATCGATTTACTGGATTAATTTCCTGTTAACTGGGTTTAATGCCACAAAGGTCGAATCGCCTTTGCCATGGACAATGACTGCATCATGTACTGATATCCACAATCTTTCGACACTGCTACAGCCATACATGGCTGTCACTGTCGCACTAATTTTTCAGATTCACTTTCAAATATACCCAGGCATTTTCCTGGATACCCTACATACAAATTCTGGACCCCATTCGCCAAAAAATCAAGTTGTTCACAATTCTTTTATTCTTTCCGGACCACAGCATATATTCATATGATAAGGATAATGAACTGAGTGCAATGCATTCGTCAAGATAATCGCACGCGCCGTGGAGTTATTGCATTTAGCTTGAGAGCCGATAGGCTCGAAAGCTAAATGCAATAACTCCATGGCAAGTGCAATTATCTTGACGAATGCATTACACGATACGATTATCCGTCATACACTTTGAGTGTAGGCCTATTAAAACAATAGGCAATATTAATTGCTGCATTCATTATATTAGTTTTAATATTAGGGAAAATATCTTACATTTTAAAAACACCGTCAGGACATTGACCAGCTACGTAGCATTTAACTGGTAAAGAAAATCAATCCCTGTAATCAATGGTATCGATTGCGCCATACGTCATACTTAGGTAACTTATTCACGCATGGTTTAATTGACTTGACTTTATGTTGTGATCATTTAATATTGTGGTTTCGAACACAGAGAGCACTGAACCAGTTGGAAACGATCGATTTAGATGTCAGACTAGTACTACGGTGAATATCAACTGGACTTTATAGCTCTATAATTTGAACTACTTATATTAAAACACACGACATTGGGATTTAACAATTTGTTCAGTATTATCATAGGCCTTCAAACACATGTGTTTGAAGGCCTATGGTATTATAAAGCATGATCATGATATTATGCGCTAGTGTGTGTTTCCCGGGCCCGGCTATGTTATTTTAGATATAGGCCTACATGTAAAATTTCATTTGTAAAATGCTGAATATTTTGCAATGGTGTCATCTTGTATAATTATGATCCACCTGTTTTTGGCCCTTTTAATTAATAGAAGCTCGATTATTCTCATTTGATGTTTGATTTATTTGAGGTCATTAATCATAATTTATGACAATGATATTTGCAAGGGTGCAACTCTACTAGTCTTATTACAAGACTGCCCTATCCCAACCCTAAACCCTAATCCTAAACTCCGTAAACGAGGACTGGACTCAAGTCTAGCGAGTTGCACCTTATTCGGTAATTGTACACTATTATAGAACACCGTTTGTAACTATACCATTTTAACACCACAGAATGTATATTTGTACTTTTTTGTTGGTATATATATCGAACAGACAATTATATAGTTATGTGATCTCTGTGTCTAAAGCGCCACCTAACTCTACTTTATGGTTATGTGAAAGTAGTATTTCTAGTATTTGAGCGTGCACGTATTATCTAGAATCTATTGTTTAGCGTGCAGGTTTTAGATAATGCATTGTTTAGCGTGCAGGTTTATATAATTTGGGCTGTGAAGGGTAGTTCGCGAAAATAATGCACGGGAGAAGAATTAGAGGTTAATAACCGAGCGTCAGCTGATTTGAGGTGATTGTTTGAAATCGGAGGGGTTTGTTTTGGTCCTGAGGAATTTTCCCGAAGGGGCGTCAGCCCCTGAGGGAAAATTCCGAAGGACCAAAACAAACCCCTCCGATTTCAAACAATCACCGAAAATCAGCTGACGCGCGGTTATTAACCTCATTCATAACCGTCCTTGATGTAGAAAGAAGGATTTTAACCATTATTTTGTTCCCCAAAAACATAAATCGGTCCCCTTTTGATCATGTCGAACCCTCGTTTCATACCTTCACCCCTTCTATAATTATGCATTGTTCCGACCAAAATACAATTTAGAGGGGTTTCCCCGTCCATCATCCGCCCAGTAACAAGTTTTGACCAATCACAACGCAGTATTTGGAATAATTTAATATTTAGTAGTTGCGATGTGTTTTTAAATGTCATCCATGTTCCAGGGCCCGCTTAGCATTTCCTTTCGAAGTGCGGGAATTTTGTCGCGTGTCGTTAATTATCAAATGTAGAAGACAATGCTATTGGAATGTCGAGGAAATACGTCGAAAAAAGATGGAATACTTCACAGTTGTGTTTTTCTTGGAATATAATATCTTTGTAAGGACCTCGACTGCAAGCAAGACGGAAATACAGGATAGGAAACTGTACCAAAAATACAATATTATCATGGTTTATTACATGTTGAACCTGACCCACTTTGCAAAAACATAATCATGTACGTGGAAGCATGGTGTTTACAGCTGACAGCTCACTTCATGAGGTTCTAAAATCGTGTAAAATTGTGCAGTCTAAAAGGTAAGCTATTATAGTCCGGATCTCATATTTTTAGCAATTTGCTAGTATAATCTAGATCAATTGCAAGCCGGGATTGCTAGAGCCCGGTGCTAGAGAGCTTGCATAAATTGCAAGCTCATGAGCTGAAAGCTGCTGAAGCTCCATTGTCGACCAAGACGTACATGATCATGATGATGTACACGTGCATGTCTCTCGACATGGTACACAGTACATGAGCTAATAATAGTACTGCATCACATTGTTACATGTATTTCACCAAACAATCTAAACATTAAACATTATTATCAAACAAATTAAGTGTTAAATAGTCATGTAAACAGTGAACACAAGTCACGCTTTTACATGTAAATATCACACTAAACAGGTCAAAGTGTAAAGTCACCTCATGAAAATTACCTACATTTGAAAAATTTACAAATCAAGCTCATCCAAGGAGTTTTAAAATTGCTCATACTATGCTATGGTTTAGATTTAAAACCATGAGATGATAGCTGATGATTTCTGGAACAACAACTGTATTATGGTATGTACAATAACCTCATTAAAAAAAATAACACTATTTACATTACATTTACAGTCACATTTAGCATTTTTGTCACTGAATGAAGAGATTTTGACACTGCAATTTTAACCTCAATTGTTAATTTCAAATTAAGCTTACAAAAATGTAAGTTAATCGCCTACTTTGATGCACATCACATGGCATCTATCACTCAAATGTGAACTCATCAAGATAATTTTTTTGGCTACAAAATAGCCGGTTACCATTAATTTTACATCATGCATACATCATTCGTACTGTGCATTTAGAAGTTTATAGAACTTAATCATAGAGATCATTTCTGAAATGGCAATTGTACAACTACAATCACATTTGATTTGTATAAATTTTAAAAAAATGCACTGAAAAAAGATTTGGTTATTTCATGTGACATGTTTACAACCAATTCACTACATACATGCATAGGCATTAGGCATACAGCAATACTACTATAATATGTGTTACCGTAATTATTTCAGTTCTTTTGATAAATGCTACAAAATTGCTGTTTTTACATGTAGGTCAACATGCAGATGATTATTATTGGAAATATGCAAAACGTAAAGCAGATCATTTTAACTTTCACATGTCTATAAAGGTTTGGTTTACGAGCCGGATAGCATTTTCTGAAACAGGCTCAAACAGCAGTACATGTACAATCTGCACTTCATAAAAAAATAACACTATTTACAATCATTTGAGTTATTCATGTATTATTTTTTTTTAATGCAATAAATTTGGCTGATTACAATTTCTTTGAAGTTAAAGCTATATATTTAATCACTTAATCAGAATTTAAATAGCATGTCAGTTTCAGGGGCTATTGTCCAAAATGAAAGTTCAGTGTTGCACCCTGAAAGTTGCAGTTGGTGAACATAGGGTGTAAATTTTGTGGATTCACCATGTTCACCACATTTGCTGCAGAGCTTGTTGAGGCTGATGAAGCTGTGTTCATGGTGTTGGGTGGACGTCGCACTACTGCACTGGTAAGAGATGGCTGAGCTGGGATCATTGGCATTGCTGATGTTGTGGGTAGGCCTATTGTTGGTAGGCCTAGTGGTGCTGGTTGTGCTATGGTATAATTTGCAGGTGATCTTATTGAAGATGCTGGTATCAGAGACACTGTAGGTGAAGCAAGAGTTGCCGTTCTTGGAATCTTGCGTTGCTGACGGGACAACTCTTGGGTCATGTTGCGCTTCTGTCCGTCACTGGCGTCACTACAGTAGCTTTTCAGGCTGCTGCTGTTCCTATGCCCAGATAGGCTACAGATGGTTCGGTCACTGAAGCCAGCATTATTCAAAACAGTAATTGCAGCTGCCCGGATCGAATGATTTGTGTAGATTTGGCTTAGATTTGCCGCCTTTGAGATGTTTGTCATCATATTCCCTATGGTGTTATGTCCTACTGGAATGTTATCATACCAGATGGCACCAGATGCGAGCCTCTTGGGGCGTTGATAGAACCACTCACATGATGGGTGCAATTTGGAGAGGTAGAGCTTGAACGCTCTTACAGGACAGTTGTCCTCGCCTGTTTCGTAGACCCGTTTGTTCATTTGATATGTTTCATTGAGCGTACCAGGATGGTTTTTCTGGTGCTCATTGAATGTCATTGTAATGTACTCCTTCCCTGAGGCATCCTGCTTAATTGCAAAGGAATCTCTCTTTAAATCTCGTAAGCCTTCCCTCCCCCTCCTGCAAAAAAAGTACTGGCATTGGAAAAAAACTAGTCTCTGTAGACTCTGGGGATTGTTCATGGATAGAACCTTGGTATCAAACATCTTTGATAGATCTTCAGTTGTAATGGGGGGATAGTGCTTGCTGGTATCTTTTCCATCTCTTTTCATCACTTTTAATGCCCGCTAAATACATTGTTGGCTGATTGAAATTGCTCGCTGCGAATAATATTAATTGTCCTATTAAATGGCGGAGACGAGATATATCTCTGCAACGCAGCCCTGATGTTGAGAAGACTGGACTTGGAGTATGGTTGGCCATTCTCTTTACGTGCTGAACCATAGAACTGTCTCAGTAGCTGACATAATGTATCTGGTGGCAGGGTCTCAAATTTCTCATCGTGGTTCGTAGCCTTGCACCATTCTGCAAAGCAATAAATGAAAATACAATGCGAAAGTAAATTATTTGTTGATTGCAATGTTAGCTTTTTTAGGTTTTGTTTTTGATTTTGTTATAAATATTGACATGTGACTTTCATTAATATTACATTTTATTATTAGGCCCTTTCTTGGGTCTTTAAGATGCAGGCTTTGACTGTATGAACTGTGCATGTACATGTACATCTGTATAGGCCTACATTGTCAATTTGTCATGCACAATTCCATGCTAATTTATACTATTGAGATGCTCTTGATTGTTTCTTTTATTGAGAACTGGCTGGGAATTTACTAAATGGTCTATGAGCATGATGAGTGAACTGAGATTATTTTATCGAGCGTGTGAACATTGTGTACATTAAATTGTGTCAAGGTCAGGGAATCCCATGATATTTGGGGCATGATCAACCTCGCCGCTGTTGCGCGCAGTACAGTGGATGTACCACCGTACGTGTACTGCCCGTATCGAAGATGCATGGGAGGATTTGGACTCGGGAAGTGAACTTGATATTTTATTTGGTTTTATTTACCCTTAATCAGCCGCACTGCCCATGCTGTTGTGTCCATAGTCTTCTTTTCATGACGTGCACTTTCTAGTTTAACAAGATCTGCTTCAGTAGTGTCAGCAAATCTTGGTTGCTTGGCTGGCATCCCCGACTTCGTGTTGCTGTTGGTTGTCACGGTTTTGGCCGGGGTACTCGCGGTGGTAGTCACTGGTGCTGAAATGGGATGAATTTCCGATTGGTTCGTACCATGTTCTCTCTCAATAGCTTCTATTGTCTCTACTATGTCATCATACTCCAATTCATCCCATAAATTGCTAAAATTAACCTCTAAATCCATGTTTACAACACATCGGATTCTAAACTTCGTATCGGTGCAGCCGGTTCTTCAGCTGAAAGTCGGCCGCCGGTATCGGCAGAGATCAAACGTCAGCAATCACCATGGAAATTAGGGCACGGAAGTCATGTTTCATTTTTCAAAAAAATCTTTATTCACATTATTTATTACAAAACTTAGTTGATTAATGTTACACAAGATTACTATGTACACGTATTTTCCTACAATTACGTTCTTTGTTTACATTTTCTTGTTTATATTTTGCGTCGGGGTTTCGCCGTGTGCAATTTATTTTAAGTGGTTATCGCCATCTTTAAATTCGCCGCCCTCATTTGCATAGTAAAAGAAATCCATGTTCGGGGCCCCAATCAATTAAAATTCGGTGAAACGTCACGATTTCAGGTCATTGTTGTGCGCCTGACGTCACGAGACGCGGTCATTATACTTTTTCAATGACCTGCAACTGCGTTCGCGTATTTGAAATTTATAATCGGTGATTGGATTAAACACATCGCGTATGGTAATGAGGTTATGAATACATAACGATGAATAGAAACGGGCACTAGAAGTGTATTAATAAATACTCCACTTTCACACATCGTAATAACGGGACGTCTCCGTGGCGAAGTGGTTAAGGCCATGGACTTCTAATCCATTTATGAATTTTTGCTCAAGTTCGAAACTACCCACCACTTTTTTTTAAATGTTTTATTAATCAATTTATTGTCGTAAATCAAGAATAACACCATTTCGAACATCCATTGCTATTGTGATATTGTTTGATTTTTTATTCACATTTAGGACTAGGCCTTGGGCCTACTTTCACCATCCAAATGCTATCACCATGCCTGACTATCATGGCATCTTCGTCATTTAAAACACCGACATTTATTTATTATTTATTTATCAGTGGCTCTGTTCACAGCTCAGACTGAAATTATATTTGATATAAATATTATAAATGAAAATCACAAACCGCGAAAGATCGCCAACAACTGCCGCTGAATATTGATATCCAACTAGATTTCCCCACAGGGCTAAAGGGCAGGACTTAAAGAGGGGAATTAAAATCACAAACCGCGAAAGATCGCCGACAACCGCCGCTTAATAGGGGTATCCAACTAGATTGCCCCGCAGGGCTATAAAGAACCACAAACCGCGAAATTTGGATATGGTACTGTTGCCCCACAGGGCTTCAAAGAACCACAAACCACGAAATATGGATATCCAACAAGCTTAAACTACAAATTAGCTCCCGATAGAGAGCAGGACTTGATGATGGAAATTAAAACCACAAAACACGAAAGATTACAAAGAACCACAAACCGCGAAAGACTAGATTGCCCGCAGGCCTATCGATTATAAAGAATCACAAACCACGAAATACGGATATCTAACAAGCTTAGACTATAAACTAGCTCCCGATAGAGGGCAGGGCTTGATGAGGGAAATTAAAACCACAAACCACAATATTCAACTATATTGCCCCGCTGGGCTACAAAGAGCCACAAACCCCGAAATTGGGATATCCAATTGCCCGCAGGCCTATCGATTATTCGATTATAAAGAACCACAAACCGCGAAAGATCAACAACAACTGCCGCTTAATATTGATACCAACTAGATTGCCCCGCAGGGCTATAAAGAACCACAAACCGCGAAATTTGGATATGCAACTAGATTGCCCCACAGGGCTACAAAGATCCACAAACCACGAAATATGGATATTCAACAAGCTTAAACTATAAATTAGCTCCCGATAGAGTGCAGGGCTTGATGAAAACCACAAACCACGAAAGATCGCCGACAACCGCCGCTTAATAGGAATATTCAACTAGGTTGCCCCGAAGGGCTACAAAGAACCACAAACCGCGAAATTCGGATAGCCAAGTAGATTGCCCCGCAAAACTACAAAAAACCACCAACATTAAAACACGATTATCTGGGGCATTTAGACGCTTCCGTAGTATAGGCTTAAATATATGCGCATTTACCAGTTCCGACATGAAGTAGGCCTAAATCGGATTTACTCTATGTGTGTCTCTCTGGCATTGTCAACATTGGGTGTGTGTCGTTCATATTTACATTTTATTTACATATTTACGTAGCCTTGAATAATTAAAGTATATTAAAATGTTTATTGATCATTGTGTACGCCTCTGAACATTACAGTCACGCGTGACGAGCAAGTTTTAAAAATAAACGACTGATAAAGTTTTGTTTAATTATTTATTGTCATGAATCAAGAATGGCAACTTCAAACATCCATTTTCGTTTTATTCGTTTTATGGTGCACTTCATAACCTGACTTTCCAAGCTTGGAGCTGCTTGGCTACATTCATAAAAAGAAAAGAAATCTACCAAAAAAACGTTGACAACGTAAAGAAATCAGCAAGTTTAAAAAACCCCACCTCGGCTCACTTTTTGAAACTTGGTCCCATTTGAACACCAACAGCAAATCAGTGTTTTTATTTTATTTCAACAGAATACAATTCCAACAAGATTACAAACAAGCCTACTTGTTATTCGTTTAATTCAATCATTAATCATGATATTATAAAACAAAACACAAAAAGATATTGGCTTATCATGCAAGAACAAGATAATAACCGTTCAGGTCGTTCCAGAAAGCTTACAAATTAATATCGCATCTGCACATTAAAGATACATAACACTTCTGGAAATGTTTTAAATTGATGTAAATATGATAAAGTTTAAATCAGTACCTTTTACAAATGGGACCAAGTTTCAAAAAGTGAGCCGAGGTGGGTTTTTTAAACTTGCTGATTTCTTTACGTTGTCAACGTTTTTTTGGTAGATAGGCCTACACATGGGTACAAGAGTCAATAAACATTAGCTAACATTCAATTAACTATAGAGTATAGATAATGGACTTAGTTTTGTGCAATGTAGTAATTTTCTGAAGTAAATCGCTTGCTGCACAGTTTTCTATACAGAATGTGTTTTAATACTTTGTAATCAGGCATGGCCATGGACCCTGCTAGTTTTGATTAACCAATCAGTTATGTGTATTGTCATCATGTGATGGCTATAAGCCAATTGAAAACAAGTTTCTAAAAAAGGCTAAAAAATTCCTACTCCTGGACAGACTCTTTTCCGGGTTAGGGCTAATTAGTAAGTTGTCATGTGTAGCAAGATTAATAAAGGCATACAAACCGGGGTATAAGATATTAGGAATTATTTCCAAGACTCTTAACCATGTGGGCTGGTGGGCTACATACCTATTCATGACACAGGATATGTAAGGGATAAACTGTGCATATGAGATGTGGGGGAAAGTGGCATCATTTCACTGCCGTGAAAAAAATAATTTGAACTTAGAATTTCAGCGTGATCAATCTGAGACTAGCATATAAAACAGTTTAAAGTGAAGATGTACTGATTTGTCCTGAATATAAGATGCTGTTCCCTTTATCAATGTTTATGATGAAATATCTAGAAACTAATTTTTGTTCGAGTTTCTATTTATAAGTTTATATTCTAAGTTGTTGTTGACGTTGTCATCGTGTCAGGATGGCCGAGTGGTCTAAGGCGCCAGACTCAAGGACTTATCCTTACGGCATGGTGTGCTGTATAGAGGATTCTGGTCTCCGAATGGAGGCGTGGGTTCGAATCCCACTTCTGACAATTATTTTTTGTGTCTGGAAATTACCGCAAAAGATTAATAATCTGCATAAATTTCTTTAAAATATTAAAAAATATGGCATTATGTTGATATTACAAATTGATAAATGTTTTTAGACATTAGACATACACTGCAAAACAGTGTTTAGAAATTAAACACTTTTCTAAACAAAATTTTGCCTTCACTTTGTAAACACGTTTAGAAGCTAAATATGCATCATGTGTCAAATTTCTGAACATTGGTCAGTGATGATGTTCAATTTCTAAACATCTGACATCCATATTCCAAACATAACGTTTCTAAACACATCCTTGCCTGCACTCTCTAAACACTGTATCGATTTGCATTCTAAATACGAGCAATTAATGTCCTTGTGATATCAAATATTTTATTTTTTTGAAATTCGCGATATAATACAAATTTTATGACAAATTATTAAAATTCTGTATTGGAAATTTCACTTCTGACACTTTTGTTACCTTCATTTGTACAATAATTCGTAATTTTTTACATTTCACAACCCTCATAATAGTAAAGCTGCGAATAATAAAGTCAGTGTGCAAATATATTTCAATAAACGTTATAATTTTGCACTATAACATTATTTGTGTGTACACACTTGTCACGGTTATTTAAAGAATAGATCTACGGAGTCTTTGATAATGAGATTTTTGAAGCTCGATGACCTCCTTGATGACTACTAGTTTCTTTGTATTTACACCTTTTGTTGAGTAAGCCACAATTCCTAACATCGACTACTCAGTGGCAAAAGTGGGTAAGTGCAATAGCTGCCCAGAGAACATTTGGCAATTTACAATATTGTCCTCATCTACACATGGCAGCTATTGCACTTCCCTACTTCTAGCACTGAGCAGTCGACATTATCAAGAGCTATATGAAGAACCACTGAACCAATACTAGGCTTGTTTGTACTCATTTTAATGCATTTTTCATGCCGATTTCAAATATGGTCATGAAAATTTACAATTCTGAAATTTTTGAAAAATTCAAATAAAATTTGAAACTTGTCGTCTGCAGTCGACACCCGCGTGGAGAGAGTTAAAGAATAGATCTACGGAGTCTTTGATAATGAGATTTTTGAAGCTTGATGACCTCCTTGATGACTACTAGTTTCTTTGTATTTACACCTTTTGTTGAGTAAGCCACAATTCCTAACATCGACTACTCAGTGGCAAAAGTGGGTAAGTGCAATAGCTGCCCTGTGAACATTTGGCAATTTACAATATTGTCCTCATCTACACATGGCAGCTATTTCACTTCCCTACTTCTGAGGAAGGTGCGATGATGGCTTATAGCAGAATTAGCGCTATTATGCTACAGATGCTATTAGCATTTAATTAGTATGCCATCTCTATGCATTATAGCGCTAATAGCAACGCTAATGAAAAATCCGTTAAAACTGCTATTACCAAACCACTTTTAGCGTTTTAGCAGTTATTAGTGCCTTATTTGCAAACATGTCAATAGCGCTAATAGCAATTAATAGCAAGTCATATGCAATTGTGCTAAATGTAAAAAGATTCTAAGTCTAGGGGAAGCGTGCTATTAGCGCTAATAGCGCTATTAGCGCTAATAGCAAATAATAGCACGTCACATGCAATTGTGCTAAATCTAAAAAGATTCTAAGTCTAGGGAGAGCGTGCTATTAGCGATAATAGCGCTATTAGCGCTAATAGCAATTAATAGCACGTCATATGCAATTGTGCTAAATGTAAAAAAATTCTAAGTCTAGGGAAAGCGTGCTATTAGCGCTAATAGCAATTAATAGCACGTCATATGCAATTGTGCTAAATCTAAAAAGTTTTTAAGTCTAGGGAAGCGTGCTATTAGCGCTAATAGCGCTATTAGCGCTAATAGCAAATAATAGCACGTCATATGCAATTGTGCTAAATCTAAAAAGTTTGTAAGTCTAGGGAAAGCGTGCTATTAGCGCTATTAGCGCTAATAGCAAATAATAGCACGTCATATGCAATTGTGCTAAATGTAAAAAGATTCTAAGTCTAGGGAAAGCGTGCTATTAGCGCTAATAGCGCTATTAGCGCTAATAGCAAATAATAGCACGTCATATGCAATTGTGCTAAATCTAAAAGATTCTAAGTCTAGGGAAAGCGTGCTATTAGCGCTAATAGCGCTATTAGCGCTAATAGCAATTAATAGCACGTCATATGCAATTGTGCTAAATCTAACAAGTTTTTAAGTCTAGGGAAAGCGTGCTATTAGCGCTAATAACGCTATTAGCGCTAATAGCAAATAATAGCACGTCATATGCAATTGTGCTAAATCTAAAAAGTTTGTAAGTCTAGGGAAAGCGTGCTATTAGCGCTAATAGCGCTATTAGCGCTAATAGCAATTAATAGCACGTCATATGCAATTGTGCTAAATCTAAAAAGTTTGTAAGTCTAGGGAAAGCGTGCTATTAGCGCTAATAGCAAATAATAGCACGTCATATGCAATTGTGCTAAATCTAAAAAGTTTGTAAGTCTAGGGAAAGCGTGCTATTAGCGCTATTAGCGCTAATAGCAATTAATAGCACGTCATATGCAATTGTGCTAAATGTAAAAAAGATTCTAAGTCTAGGGAAAGCGTGCTATTAGCGCTAATAGCGCTATTAGCGCTAATAGCAAATAATAGCACGTCATATGCAATTGTGCTAAATCTAAAAGATTCTAAGTCTAGGGAAAGCGTGCTATTAGCGCTAATAGCGCTATTAGCGCTAATAGCAATTAATAGCACGTCATATGCAATTGTGCTAAATCTAAAAAGTTTGTAAGTCTAGGGAAAGCGTGCTATTAGCGCTAATAGCGCTATTAGCGCTAATAGCAAATAATAGCACGTCATATGCAATTGTGCTAAATCTAAAAAGTTTGTAAGTCTAGGGAAAGCGTGCTATTAGCGCTATTAGCGCTAATAGTAATTAATAGCACGTCATATGCAATTGTGCTAAATCTAAAAAGTTTCTAAGTCTAGGGAAGCGTGCTATTAGCGCTAATAGCGCTATTAGCCCTAATAGCAATTAATAGCACGTCATGCAACTGTGCTAAATCTAAAAAGTTTGTAAGTCTAGGGAAAGCGTGCTATTAGCGCTATTAGCGCTAATAGCAAATAATAGCACGTCATATGCAATTGTGCTAAATCTAAAAAGTTTGTAAGTCTAGGGAAAGCGTGCTATTAGCGCTAATAGCGCTATTAGCGCTAATAGCAAATAATAGCACGTCATATGCAAGTGTGCTAAATCTAAAAAGATTTTAATTCTAGGGAAAGCGTGCAATTAGCGCTAATAGCGCTATTAGCGCTAATAGCAAATAATAGCACATCATTTGCAATTGTGCTAAATCTAAAAAGATTCTAAGTCTAGGGAAAGCGTGCTATTAGCGCTAATAGCGCTATTAGCGCTAATAGCAATTAATAGCACGTCATATGCAAGTGTGCTAAATCTAAAAAGATTTTAAGTCTAGGGAAAGCGTGATGGTTTTTGCTAATGGTGGGGACAGCGGTCACACTAAGTTTCTTGCCCTGCGGGGCCCATTTATTTTGGAACTCACTTGGAGTGTTTAGTTGTCGTATGGGAGCCTCACCGGGCCCTGCGGCCTTGATGGTTTTTGCTGATGGTGGGGACAGCGGTCACACTAAGTTTCTTGCCCTGCGGGGCTCTTTTATATATTTGAACTCACTTGGGTGTTTAGTTGTCGTATGGGGGTCACCGGCCTCGGGCCTACTGGATTTTTTTTGCTGATGGTGGGGACAACGGTCACACTAAGATTCTTGACGCTAAGACTCATTTGGAGTGTTTAGTTGTGGTAGATTTGGGTCTCCGGCCTCAGGCCTGCCGGCCCTGCGGCCTTGATGTTTTTTTTTGTTGATGGTGGGGACAGTGGTCATACTAGCTTTGTTGCCCTGCGGGGCCCTTTTATATTGGAACTCACTTAGAGTGTTTAGTTGTCTTATGGGAGTCTCCGGCCTAGACTTAGAATCTGCCGGCCCTGCGGCCTTGATGTTTGTTGTTGATGGTGGGGACAGCGGTCACACTAGCTTTGTTGCCCTGCGGGGCCCTTTTATATTGGAACTCACTTGGAGTGTTTAGTTGTCGTATAGGGAGTCACCGGCCTCAGGCCTGCCGGCCCTGCGGCCTTGATGTTTGTTGCTGATGGTGGGGACAGCGGTCATACTAAGTTTCTTGCCCTGCGGGGCCCTTTTATATTTGAACACTTGGAGTGTTTAGTTGTCGTATGGGAGTCTCCGGCCTGGGGCCTGCCGGCCCTGCGGCCTTGATGTTTTTTGTTGATGGTGGGGACAGCGGTCACACTAGCTTTGTTGCCCTGCGGGGCTCTTTTATATTGGAACTCACTTGGAGTGTTTAGTTGTCGTATGGGAGTCTCCGGCCTCGGGCCTGCCGGCCCTGCGGCCTTGATGGTTTTTGCTGATGGTGGGGACAGCGGTCACACTAAGTTTATTGCCCTGCGGGGTCCTTTTATATTGGAACTCACTTGGAGTGTTTAGTTGTCGTATGGGAGTCACCGGCCTCGGGCCTGCTGGCCCTGCGGCCTGGATTTTTTTTTGCTGATGGTGGGGACAACGGTCACACTAAGATTCTTGACACTAAGACTCATTTGGAGTGTTTAGTTGTGGTATGGGGGTCTCCGGCCTCGGGCCTGCCGGCCCTGCGGCCTTGATGTTTTTTTGTTGATGGTGGGGACAGTGGTCATACTAGCTTTGTTGCCCTGCGGGGCCCTTTTATATTGGAACTCACTTAGAGTGTTTAGTTGTCTTATGGGAGTCTCCGGCCTAGACTTAGAATCTGCCGGCCCTGCGGCCTTGATGTTTTTGTTGATGGTGGGGACAGCGGTCACACTAGCTTTGTTGCCCTGCGGGGCTCTTTTATATTGGAACTCACTTGGAGTGTTTAGTTGTCGTATGGGAGTCACCGGCCTCGGACCTGCCTGCTCTGCGGCCTTGATGTTTTTTGCTGATGGTGGGGACAGCGGTCACACTAAGTTTCTTGCCCTGCGGGGGCCTTTTATATAGGAACTCACTTGGAGTGTTTAGTTGTCGTATTTGAGTCACCGGCCTCGGGCCTGCCGGCCCTGCGGCCTTGATGTTTGTTGCTGATGGTGGGGACAGCGGTCATACTAAGTTTCTTGCCCTGCGGGGCCCTTTTATATTGGAACTCACTTGGAGTGTTTAGTTGTCGTATCAGGTCACCGGCCTCAGGCCTGCCGGCCCTGCGGCCTTGATGTTTGTTGTTGATGGTGGGGACAGCGGTCACACTAGCTTTGTTGCCCTGCGGGGCCCTTTTATATTGGAACTCACTTGGAGTGTTTAGTTGTCGTATGGGAGTCACCGGCCTCGGGCCTGCCCGCCCTGCGGTCTTGATGTTTTTTGCTGATGGTGGGGACAGCGGTCATACTATAAAGTTTCTTGCCCTGCGGGGCCCTTTTATATTGGAACTCACTTGGAGTGTTTAGTTGTCGTATGGGAGTCACCGGCCTCGGGCCTGGCGGCCCTGCGACCTTGATGTTTGTTGTTGATGGTGGGGACAGCGGTCACACTAGCTTTGTTGCCCTGCGGGGCCCTTTTATATTGGAACTCACTTGGAGTGTTTAGTTGTCGTATGGAGTCACCGGCCTCAGGCCTGCCGGCCCTGCGGCCTTGATGTTTGTTGCTGATGGTGGGGACAGCGGTCATACTAAGTTTCTTGCCCTGCGGGGCCCTTTTATATTTGAACTCACTTGGAGTGTTTAGTTGTCGTATGGGAGTCTCCGGCCTCGGGCCTGCCGGCCCTGCGGCCTTGATGTTTTTTGTTGATGGTGGGGACAGCGGTCTCATTAGCTTTGTTGCCCTGCGGAGCCCTTTATATTGGAACTCACTTGGAGTGTTTAGTTGTCGTATGGGAGTCACCGGCCTCGAGCCTGCCGGCCCT